>NC_134356.1:2836187-3120583 GCF_048569485.1 Anomaloglossus baeobatrachus | reverse complement strand
AGAGAAGTTGGTCGTTCCAAGTCTGTGATTTTTGAGAAAATTGCATCTTTACAACATCACAAATAAACTCTTTCAAGTCCCCCAAGAAGGCTGGTCGCCTTCAAAGGACAAATGCAAGAGAGGACAGGATAATGTGGAGAATCTCCATAAAGAGGATAGGATAATGCGGAGAATCTCCGTGGGTAATCATTTCCACACTGCAGCTGGAATTGCTCAGCAGTTCAGCATTGACAGGGTAAGATCTGTCTCATCATACAGTGTCACGACGTGTAAGAGCATTTAGACTGAAAGCCCGCTCTGCAGTGACCAAACCTCTCATTAGCACAATCACAAGGCGAGACTCCCCTTTGGTGAGGAGCATGTTGTGTGGACAGAGGAGCAGTGTCCACAGTTCATTTTAGTGATGAAAGCAAGTTTAATTTATTTAGTTCTGATGGGAAATATTATGTTCATTGAGAAATTGGGGAAAGACCAGTGTATATATAATGTGTATGATCAGTACTCGGGGTCACTGACTGCTGTGTTATCACACTGGACAATTGTAGCTATAATGGATAATGACAATATTTATGATTTCTGTGAGGGCCGGGGCCCAGAGATCCGTTACATCCTCATCAATGATCTAGTCACATGAAACAAATATAAACTTACCCAGATCCACAAAGCCAATATCAACGTAAAGCTTGGCGAATAACGAGCTGAGCATGAAGCCGGCCATCGGGCCAAACATGGAAATAGTGTGCAGGCAAGCTGTGGGGAGAAGAGCGGAGAGGGTTAATGCACCATAATCACCATAGGGGATGAGCACACATGACAGGTCTCATCTCACACCCCACCTCTACAGGACTAGCCAAGCAGGGGCGACCCCAGAGCATCAGCTGAGCGGGGGCGACCCCAGAACATCAGCTGAGCAGGGGGCGACCCCAGAACATCAGCTGAGCAGGAGGTGACCCCAGAATATCAGCTGAGCAGGGGGCGACCCCAGAACATCAGCTGAGCAGGGGGCGACCCCAGAACATCAGCTGAGCAGGGGGCGACCCCAGAACATCAGCTGAGCAGGGGGCGACCCCAGAACATCAGCTGAGCGGGGGCGACCCCAGAACATCAGCTGAGCGGGGGCGACCCCAGAACATCAGCTGAGCGGGGGCGACCCCAGAACATCAGCTGAGCAGGGGGCGACCCCAGAACATCAGCTGAGCAGGAGGTGACCCCAGAACATCAGCTGAGCAGGGGGCGACCCCAGAACATCAGCTGAGCAGGGGGCGACCCCAGAACATCAGCTGAGCAGGGGGCGACCCCAGAACATCAGCTGAGCGGGGGCGACCCCAGAACATCAGCTGAGCAGAGGGCGACCCCAGAACATCAGCTGAGCAGGGGGCGACCCCAGAACATCAGCTGAGCAGGAGGCGACCCCAGAACATCAGCTGAGCGGGGGGCGACCCCAGAACATCAGCTGAGCGGGGGGCGACCCCAGAACATCAGCTGAGCGGGGGCGACCCCAGAACATCAGCTGAGCGGGGGCGACCCCAGAGCATCAGCTGAGCAGGGGGCGACCCCAGAGCATCAGCTGAGCAGGGGGCGACCCCAGAACATCAGCTGAGCAGGGGGCGACCCCAGAATATCAGCTGAGCAGGGGGCGACCCCAGAGCATCAGCTGAGCAGGGGGCGACCCCAGGACATCAGCTGAGCAGGGGGCGTCCCCAGAACATCAGCTGAGCAGGGGGCGTCCCCAGAACATCAGCTGAGCAGGGGGCGACCCCAGAACATCAGCTGAGCAGGGGGCGACCCCAGAACATCAGCTGAGCAGAGGGCGACCCCAGAACATCAGCTGAGCAGAGGGCGACCCCAGAGCATCAGCTGAGCAGGGGGCGACCCCAGAACATCAGCTGAGCAGGGGGCGACCCCAGAACATCAGCTGAGCAGGGGGCGACCCCAGAGCATCAGCTGAGCAGGGGGCGACCCCAGAACATCAGCTGAGCAGGGGGCGACCCCAGAACATCAGCTGAGCAGGGGGCGACCCCAGAACATCAGCTGAGCGGGGGCGTCCCCAGAACATCAGCTGAGCAGGGGGTGACCCCAGAACATCAGCTGAGCAGAGGGCGACCCCAGAACCTCAGCTGAGCAGGGGGCGACCCCAGAACATCAGCTGAGCAGGGGGCGACCCCAGAACATCAGCTGAGCGGGGGCGTCCCCAGAACATCAGCTGAGCAGGGGGTGACCCCAGAACATCAGCTGAGCAGGGGGCGACCCCAGAACCTCAGCTGAGCAGGGGGCGACCCCAGAACATCAGCTGAGCGGGGGCGTCCCCAGAACATCAGCTGAGCAGGGGGCGACCCCAGAACATCAGCTGAGCAGGGGGCGACCCCAGAACCTCAGCTGAGCAGGGGGCGACCCCAGAACATCAGCTGAGCAGGGGGCGACCCCAGAACATCAGCTGAGCAGGGGGCGACCCCAGAACATCAGCTGAGCAGGGGGCGACCCCAGAACATCAGCTGAGCAGGGGGCGACCCCAGAACATCAGCTGAGCAGGGGGCGACCCCAGAACATCAGCTGAGCGGGGGCGTCCCCAGAACATCAGCTGAGCAGGGGGCGACCCCAGAACCTCAGCTGAGCAGGGGGCGACCCCAGAACATCAGCTGAGCAGGGGGCGACCCCAGAACATCAGCTGAGCGGGGGCGTCCCCAGAACATCAGCTGAGCAGGGGGCGACCCCAGAACATCAGCTGAGCAGGGGGCGACCCCAGAACCTCAGCTGAGCAGGGGGCGACCCCAGAACATCAGCTGAGCAGGGGGCGACCCCAGAGCATCAGCTGAGCAGGGGGCGACCCCAGAACATCAGCTGAGCAGGGGGCGACCCCAGAACATCAGCTGAGCAGGGGGCGACCCCAGAACATCAGCTGAGGAGGGGGCGACCCCAGAACATCAGCTGAGGAGGGGGCGACCCCAGAACCTCAGCTGAGCAGGAGGCGACCCCAGAACATCAGCTGAGCAGGGGGCGACCCCAGAACATGAGCTGAGCAGGGGGCGACCCCAGAACATCAGCTGATCAGGGGACGACCCCAGAACATCAGCTGAGCAGGGGCGACCCCAGAACATCAGCTGAGCAGGGGGCGACCCCAGAACATCAGCTGAGCAGGGGGCGACCCCAGAACATCAGCTGAGCAGGGGGCGACCCCAGAACATCAGCTGAGCAGGGGGCGACCCCAGAACATCAGCTGAGCAGGGGGCGACCCCAGAACATCAGCTGAGCAGGGGGCGACCCCAGAACATCAGCTGAGCAGGGGGCGACCCCAGAACATCAGCTGAGCAGGAGGCGACCCCAGAACATCAGCTGAGCAGGGGGCGACCCCAGAACATCAGCTGAGCAGGGGGCGACCCCAGAACATCAGCTGAGCAGGGGGCGACCCCAGAACATCAGCTGAGCAGGGGGCGACCCCAGAACATCAGCTGAGCAGGGGGCGACCCCAGAATATCAGCTGAGCAGGGGGCGACCCCAGAACATCAGCTGAGCAGGGGGCGACCCCAGAACATCAGCTGAGCAGGGGGCGACCCCAGAACATCAGCTGAGCAGGGGGCGACCCCAGAACATCAGCTGAGCAGAGGGCGACCCCAGAGCATCAGCTGAGCAGGGGGCGACCCCAGAACATCAGCTGAGCAGGAGGCGACCCCAGAACATCAGCTGAGCAGGGGGCGACCCCAGAACATCAGCTGAGCAGAGGGCGACCCCAGAACATCAGCTGAGCAGGGGGCGTCCCAGAACATCAGCTGAGCAGGGGGCGACCCCAGAACATCAGCTGAGCAGGGGGCGACCCCAGAACATCAGCTGAGCAGAGGGCGACCCCAGAGCATCAGCTGAGCAGGGGGCGACCCCAGAACATCAGCTGAGCAGAGGGCGACCCCAGAGCATCAGCTGAGCAGGGGGCGACCCCAGAACATCAGCTGAGCAGGAGGTGACCCCAGAACATCAGCTGAGCAGGGGGCGACCCCAGAACATCAGCTGAGCAGGGGGCGACCCCAGAACATCAGCTGAGCAGGGGGCGACCCCAGAACATCAGCTGAGCAGGGGGCGACCCCAGAACATCAGCTGAGCGGGGGCGTCCCCAGAACATCAGCTGAGCAGGGGGCGACCCCAGAACATCAGCTGAGCAGGGGGCGACCCCAGAACCTCAGCTGAGCAGGGGGCGACCCCAGAACATCAGCTGAGCAGGGGGCGACCCCAGAACCTCAGCTGAGCAGGGGGCGACCCCAGAACCTCAGCTGAGCAGGGGGCGACCCCAGAACATCAGCTGAGCAGGGGGCGACCCCAGAACATCAGCTGAGCAGGGGGCGACCCCAGAGCATCAGCTGAGCAGGGGGCGACCCCAGAACATCAGCTGAGCAGGAGGCGACCCCAGAACATCAGCTGAGCAGGGGGCGATCCCAGAACATCAGCTGAGGAGGGGGCGACCCAAGAATATCAGCTGAGCAAGGGGCGACCCCAGAACATCAGCTGAGGAGGGGGCGACCCCAGAACATCAGCTGAGGAGGGGGCGACCCCAGAACATCAGCTGAGCAGGGGGCGATCCCAGAACATCAGCTGAGCAGGGGGCGACCCCAGAACATCAGCTGAGCAAGGGGCGACCCCAGAACATCAGCTGAGCAGGGGGCGACCCCAGAACATCAGCTGAGCAGGGGGCGACCCCAGAACCTCAGCTGAGCAGGGGGCGACCCCAGAACATCAGCTGAGCAGGGGGCGACCCCAGAACATCAGCTGAGCGGGGGCGTCCCCAGAACATCAGCTGAGCAGGGGGCGACCCCAGAACATCAACTGAGCAGGGGGCGACCCCAGAACCTCAGCTGAGCAGGGGGCGACCCCAGAACATCAGCTGAGCAGGGGGCGACCCCAGAACATCAGCTGAGCAGGGGGCGACCCCAGAGCATCAGCTGAGCAGGGGGCGACCCCAGAACATCAGCTGAGCAGGGGGCGACCCCAGAACATCAGCTGAGCAGGGGGCGACCCCAGAACATCAGCTGAGGAGGGGGCGACCCCAGAACATCAGCTGAGGAGGGGGCGACCCCAGAACCTCAGCTGAGCAGGAGGCGACCCCAGAACATCAGCTGAGGAGGGGGCGACCCCAGAGCATCAGCTGAGCAAGGGGCGACCCCAGAACATCAGCTGAGGAGGGGGCGACCCCAGAACATCAGCTGAGGAGGGGGCGACCCCAGAACATCAGCTGAGCAGGGGGCGATCCCAGAACATCAGCTGAGCAGGGGGCGACCCCAGAACATCAGCTGAGCAAGGGGCGACCCCAGAACATCAGCTGAGCAGGGGGCGACCCCAGAACATCAGCTGAGCAGGGGGCGACCCCAGAACCTCAGCTGAGCAGGGGGCGACCCCAGAACATCAGCTGAGCAGGGGGCGACCCCAGAACATCAGCTGAGCGGGGGCGTCCCCAGAACATCAGCTGAGCAGGGGGCGACCCCAGAACATCAACTGAGCAGGGGGCGACCCCAGAACCTCAGCTGAGCAGGGGGCGACCCCAGAACATCAGCTGAGCAGGGGGCGACCCCAGAACATCAGCTGAGCAGGGGGCGACCCCAGAGCATCAGCTGAGCAGGGGGCGACCCCAGAACATCAGCTGAGCAGGGGGCGACCCCAGAACATCAGCTGAGCAGGGGGCGACCCCAGAACATCAGCTGAGGAGGGGGCGACCCCAGAACATCAGCTGAGGAGGGGGCGACCCCAGAACCTCAGCTGAGCAGGAGGCGACCCCAGAACATCAGCTGAGCAGGGGGCGACCCCAGAACATCAGCTGAGCAGGGGGCGACCCCAGAACATCAGCTGAGCAGGGGACGACCCCAGAACATCAGCTGAGCAGGGGCGACCCCAGAACATCAGCTGAGCAGGGGGCGACCCCAGAACATCAGCTGAGCAGGGGGCGACCCCAGAATATCAGCTGAGCAGGGGCGACCCCAGAACATCAGCTGAGCAGGGGGCGACCCCAGAACATCAGCTGAGCAGGGGGCGACCCCAGAATATCAGCTGAGCAGGGGGCGACCCCAGAACATCAGCTGAGCAGGAGGCGACCCCAGAACATCAGCTGAGCAGGGGGCGACCCCAGAACATCAGCTGAGCAGGGGGCGACCCCAGAACATCAGCTGAGCAGGGGGCGACCCCAGAACATCAGCTGAGCAGGGGGCGACCCCAGAACATCAGCTGAGCAGGGGGCGACCCCAGAACATCAGCTGAGCAGGGGGCGACCCCAGAACATCAGCTGAGCAGGGGGCGACCCCAGAACATCAGCTGAGCAGGAGGCGACCCCAGAACATCAGCTGAGCGGGGGGCGACCCCAGAACATCAGCTGAGCAGGGGGCGACCCCAGAACATCAGCTGAGGAGGGGGCGACCCCAGAACATCAGCTGAGCGGGGGGCGACCCCAGAACATCAGCTGAGCAGGGGGCGACCCCAGAACATCAGCTGAGCAGGGGGCGACCCCAGAACCTCAGCTGAGCAGGGGGCGACCCCAGAACATCAGCTGAGCAGGGGGCTTCTTACCAGAGTTGAGTAATTCTGATATTACCTATATACAGCGGCGTGTTTTCTGTCCCAGCAAAGTCATCAATATAGGAAATTCCCAGAGGAGCAATAGGAGTCTCTCCGATTCCTCGCAGCAAATTCCCCACCAATACGTAAACCCACATGTACGAGCTTGTCTCCTTCACGCACCCTAAAAATACAGATGCAGCACAGCTGAGTTGTTATCTGTGGTGTTACATAGGACTGCAGGTGACAGCTACTACATTATCTGTACTCAGAGATATCACTGTGTTATCTGTGGTGTTACATAGGACTGCCGGTGACATCTACTACATTATCTGTACTCAGAGATATCACTGTGTTATCTGTGGTGTTACATAGGACTGCCGGTGACATCTACTACATTATCTGTACTCAGAGATATCACTGTGTTATCTGTGGTGTTACATAGGACTGCAGGGGACATCTACTACATTATCTGTGCTCAGAGATATCACTGTGTTATCTGTGGTGTTACATAGGACTGCCGGTGACATCTACTACATTATCTGTACTCAGAGATATCACTGTGTTATCTGTGGTGTTACATAGGACTGCAGGTGACATCTACTACATTATCTGTACTCAGAGATATCCCTGTGTTATCTGTGGTGTTACATAGGACTGCAGGTGACATCTACTACATTATCTGTACTCAGAGAGATATCACTGTGTTATCTGTGGTGTTACATAGGACTGCAGGTGACCTCCACTACATTATCTGTACTCAGAGATATCACTGTGTTATCTGTGGTGTTACATAGGACTGCAGGTGACCTCCACTACATTATCTGTACTCAGAGATATCACTGTGTTATCTGTGGTGTTACATAGGACTGCAGGTGACCTCCACTACATTATCTGTACTCAGAGATATCACTGTGTTACCTGTGGTGTTACATAGGACTGCAGGTGACATCTACTACATTATCTGTGCTCAGAGATATCACTGTGTTATCTGTGGTGTTACATAGGACTGCCGGTGACATCTACTACATTATCTGTACTCAGAGATATCACTGTGTTACCTGTGGTGTTACATAGGACTGCAGGTGACCTCCACTACATTATCTGTACTCAGAGATATCACTGTGTTACCTGTGGTGTTACATAGGACTGCAGGTGACAGCTACTACATTATCTGTACTCAGAGATATCACTGTGTTATCTGTGGTGTTACATAGGACTGCAGGTGACATCTACTACATTATCTGTACTCAGAGATATCACTGTGTTATCTGTGGTGTTACATAGGACTGCAGGTGACAGCTACTACATTATCTGTACTCAGAGATATCACTGTGTTATCTGTGGTGTTACATAGGACTGCAGGGGACATCTGCTTCATTATCTGTACTCAGAGATATCACTGTGTTATCTGTGGTGTTACATAGGACTGCAGGTGACATCTACTACATTATCTGTACTCAGAGATATCACTGTGTTATCTGTGGTGTTACATGGGACTGCCGGTGACATCTACTACATTATCTGTACTCAGAGATATCACTGTGTTATCTGTGGTGTTACATAGGACTGCAGGTGACATCTACTACATTATCTGTACTCAGAGATATCACTGTTATCTGTGGTGTTACATAGGACTGCAGGTGACATCTACTACATTATCTGTACTCAGAGATATCACTGTGTTATCTGTGGTGTTACATAGGACTGCAGGAGACATCTACTACATTATCTGTACTCAGAGAAATTACTGTGTTATCTGTGGTGTTACATAGGACTGCAGGAGACATCTACTACATTATCTGTACTCAGAGATATCACTGTGTTATCTGTGGTGTTACATAGGACTGCAGGTGACATCTACTACATTATCTGTACTCAGAGAAATTACTGTGTTATCTGTGGTGTTACATGGGACTGCAAGTGACATCTACTACATTATCTGTGCTCAGAGATATCACTGTGTTATCTGTGGTGTTACATAGGACTGCAGGTGACATCTACTACATTATCTGTACTCAGAGATATCACTGTGTTATCTGTGGTGTTACATAGGACTGCAGGTGACATCTACTACATTATCTGTACTCAGAGATATCACTGTGTTATCTGTGGTGTTACATAGGACTGCCGGTGACATCTACTACATTATCTGTGCTCAGAGATATCACTGTGTTATCTGTGGTGTTACATAGGACTGCAGGAGACAGCTACTACATTATCTGTACTCAGAGATATCACTGTGTTATCTGTGGTGTTACATAGGACTGCAGGTGACATCTACTACATTATCTGTACTCAGAGATATCACTGTGTTATCTGTGGTGTTACATAGGACTGCAGGTGACATCTACTACATTATCTGTACTCAGAGATATCACTGTGTCATCTGTGGTGTTACATAGGACTGCAGGAGACATCTACTACATTATCTGTACTCAGAGATATCACTGTGTCATCTGTGGTGTTACATAGGACTGCAGGAGACATCTACTACATTATCTGTACTCAGAGATATCACTGTGTTATCTGTGGTGTTACATAGGACTGCAGGTGACATCTACTACATTATCTGTACTCAGAGATATCACTGTGTTATCTGTGGTGTTACATAGGACTGCAGGAGACATCTACTACATTATCTGTACTCAGAGATATCACTGTGTCATCTGTGGTGTTACATAGGACTGCAGTTAAAAGAAAAATGTTTTGGTACCGTGTTAGCCAGTTGAAAAATGATTGATTGCTCTCAGTTAGCCATTAAAAGGTATCACAACGACAAAAACATTTCACCCTACCATAAACTTGACTTTGGACCACTCAAAAACAGAAATCAACTTCCTGGATACCACCATAAAAATTCAAAATGGCTCAATCCAGACCTCGGTGCATCGGAAGCCTATTGACCGTCCCACATACCTCAGATGGGACAGTTTTCACCCCAAACACATTAAAAAGTCCATTGTCTACAGCCAGGCCCTCCGATATAATCGTATCTGTTCTAGCCCAACAGACAGAGGGATGAACACTTAACCCATCTTAACAAGACATTTCTAAGCCAAGGCTACCACCCCACTGTCACAAACCACCGGGGGGGTCACTCAGAAATCCCCCGCGCTGGCTACCAGTACGTCACAATCGGGGGGTAACAAGTGGGGGTCACCCCTCCTTTATACCTCCCGACCGACAGACAGAGCACGTGACGCGCTCTCTAGCGCCCCTCTTATAGTCAGGCCAATTATGGAATTGCCCGACAATAAGCAAGGAGGCCGCTATACTACTTATGCCGATTATTGAAGGGTCCCCGGTGAGAGTAAGGTATATATTCCCCCGACCTCCGCGGGCGGAATATATAAAATCTCCCCGAATCTCACTGGCCTCCCCACAATAATCCTTGGCACAATTCGCTGCCACCAACCGATTTACGGTAACTATTAGCCGAACACACAGACGTGGGATTCAAGATCGAGATAACAGAACAGCCCAAGATTAATTATATAATTTAATCAGCCTAAAGCACACTAGAAACTACAATATATACAATAGGGAATCTACAGAATATACATATGTCAGAGTACAGTTACAGACAAAGCATGGTTTACAACAGGTATGCAATTCAATCAGTTACCTTGTGCGTCTGGCCACAGGGGGGCGCTGTAGACCAGGTTTCCAGGAACTCCCACAGATGTTTCCTACACGTGACCCCCAGCGAAAGAACCCTGGAAAATGGCCGAAGTAGGGTTATCAACCTGGGCAAATCCAGGTCCCCTCCTACCTTAGTGACCTCAGAGGGAGCACTGCTCCACCCCTGGCTGGAGTTATGGACAAAATCCACAACATGGAATATGGCCATAACTTGGCCTGGGAGCGTCGTAGGCGGACGCCAATGCTCTCATTGTGACAGTTATGAATTTAGCTACAGAATGAGAGGTTTCATGACTTGTCTACTAGTTCCCCATTGGCTGATATCACGCCTGGGGCATTTCCCAAGCTCCCGCTCCCATAAAAAAGGTGTGCCAGCATCGTCCGCATGCGAAAACACCATTTTTATGGTTGCCGTATTTATCGGAAATATGGCTTGCGAGATATGAACCATTTTTTACTGGAGTCGTTCTGTCTGGCTAGTTCCAGAGCCTTATAATGAGATACAACTCTTGTTACAGGGTGACGGCAGGGAGTCATCCTGTGTCCTTTGTTCCCACATCACCTAATTTCCATATCACAGGAGATGGCCATGGGATGGGTTGCTAAACAAGTTGTGTGAAGGAAAGGGGGGGTGACACCAGGAGAAAGCTTCCTGACATAACTTGAATATCATGATTTATCGTCATATCTCCGGATTTACCTCACACCTCCCCCCTTTTGAGGGCGCTAGGGGGCAGCACACTCCGGTGTTCCCCCGTGCGCCCGTCCGCGACCTCTCCTTGTCGGGACAGCCCGTCTGCGTTACCGTGGTCACGGCCCCTTTTGTGGCGAATGGTGAAGTTGTATTGCTGGAGCGCAAGGCTCCATCGCAACAGTCGCCCATTCGTCCCAGAGACGGTGTGCAACCAGCTGAGGGGGTTGTGGTCCGTCTCCACGATGAAGTGGCGCCCGTATAGATAGGGTTGCAGACGCTGCAGGGCCCACACTATGGCCAGGCACTCCTTCTCCATTGTGGAATAGGCCACTTCCCTCGGTAACAGCTTCCTGCTCAGGTACAAGACTGGGTGCTCTTGGCTCGCAGAGTCCACCTGGCTGAGCACCGCACCGAGGCCGAAGTCACTGGCGTCGGTCTGTACTACAAACGGCCGCGTGAAGTCGGCTGCCTGTAGCACGGGCGGGCTGGACAGGGCGTCCTTTAGGGCCCGGAAGGCTGTCTCGCAGTCCATTGTCCAATCGACTGCAGAGGGCAGCTTCTTCTTGGTGAGGTCCGTCAGGGGCTTTGCCAGGCTACTATAGCATGGAACAAACCTCCTATAGTACCCAGCGGTCCCCAAGAAGGACATCACCTGCTTCTTGGTCCTGGGGGTGGGCCAGGATGCGATGGCTTCCACTTTCTCAGGCTCGGGCTTCAGTGTTCTCCCGCCTACCCGGTGACCGAGGTACTGGACCTCGCTCATGGCCAGCTGACACTTTCCCGGCTTGATGGTCAAACCTGCCCGGTGGATCCGCCTGAGCACCTGTGCTAGATGCTCTAGGTGGTCCTCCCAGGTGGGACTGAAGACGGCAATGTCATCTAGGTACGCGGCCGCGTACCCTTCAAGTCCCTTGAGCAGGGTGTTGACCATCCGCTGGAAAGTGGCAGGGGCATTCCTCATCCCGAATGGCATCACCGTGGACTCGTACAGTCCAAATGGGGTAATAAAGGCAGAGCGTTCCCTGGCCTTGCGAGTCAGGGGGATCTGCCAATATCCCCGGCTCAGGTCCATGATGGTCAGGTACTGAGCCCCGGCCAACTGATCGAGCAGGTCATCGATGCGTGGCATTGGGTACGCATCGGCGACCGTGACAGCATTGAGCCCCCTGTAGTCCACGCAGAACCGAGTGGTTCGGTCCTTCTTAGGGACGAGGACTACAGGCGAGGCCCAAGCGCTGTTGGATGCCTGGATCACCCCCAGCTTCAGCATCTCGTCAATCTCCTGGCGCATGTGTTGCTGCACCTCCAGGGAGACCCGATATGCTGAACGCCGGATCGGGGGATGATCCCCAGTGTCCACGTGATGGACAGCCAAGTCAGTCCTTCCGGGCTGGTTGGTAAACAACCCCCGGAAGGGGTGTAGGGTGGCCCACAGCTGGGACCGTTGGTCCTCCAAGAGCTGGTGGCCAACCTCCACATCCTCAATGGATCCGCCTGCCCTAACCTGGGCTAGCATATCCAAGAGGGTTTCCGCTTCTCCCTCCTCGGGCAGGTTGCACACGGGGAGCGCACATGCCTCCCGCTCATGATGTGCCTTCATCATGTTCACATGGAAGGGCTTCCGCCTTCCACGGGCAGGGTCCAGGGTGACCAGGTACGTCACAGGGTTGAGCTGCTGGTACACGAGGTATGGGCCTTCCCAGGCTGCCTGAAGCTTGTCCTGTGGTACGGGGACCAGTACCCACACCTTTTGACCCACTTGGTAGGTCCTCTCACAAGCGTTCTGGTCGTACCAACGCTTCTGATCGGCCTGGGCTTGAGCCATATTGTCGTGTACCAGTTGCGTCAAGGCCTGCATTTTGTCCCGGAAGCGCATGACATACTCGAGAACCGACACTCCAGGGGTGGCCAAATCCCCTTCCCAAGCCTCTTTCACCAGAGCCAGGGGGCCCCGCACACGTCGCCCGTACAGGAGCTCAAACGGTGAGAATCCTGTTGAGGCCTGTGGAACCTCCCGGTAAGCAAATAACAGGTGTGGGAGATACCGCTCCCAGTCACGCCCATGGGAGTCGACCAACATCTTAAGCATCTGCTTTAAGGTGCCATTGAACCGCTCGCACAGGCCATTAGTCTGTGGATGGTACGGGCTGGCCACCAGATGTCGCACCTGGACTTGCTTACAGAGGGCCTCCATCAGCTGGGACATGAATTGGGTCCCCCGGTCAGTGAGCATTTCCTGGGGAAAACCCACTCGGGAGAAAATCTCCAGCAATGCGGTGGCCACCTTGTCAGCCCGAATGGACGACAAGGCCACTGCTTCTGGGTACCGGGTGGCATAGTCCACTACCGTCAGTATGAAGCGTTTCCCGGAGCTGCTGGGGATGGCCAGCGGGCCGACCAGATCCACAGCCACCCTCCTGAAAGGCTCATCGATGATGGGCAGAGATACCAGTGGGGCTTTGGGGCGTGGCCCCGCCTTCCCCACTCTCTGACAGGTTTCACACGAACGGCAGTAGGCAGCCACATCGGCCCCCATTTTTGGCCAGTAGAAATGCTGGTTTAACCTGGCCTTGGTCTTAGCGATCCCTAGGTGTCCGGCCATCGGAATCTCATGTGCGATCCGCAACAACTCCGTCCGGAACGGATAGGGTACCACCAACTGTCGGTCCCTGGGCCACGCCTCCGGTGAACCCTGCTGGACCGTGGCCCGGTACAGCCGTCCTTGGTCCCAGACCACTCGCTCCGGGTCCGAGTCCGAGGGAGGCTGGGCCGCCTGCTCCTTAAGAGCTTTCAGGCTGTCGTCAGCTTCTAACGCTGCCTGAAACCCCTGACTAGATGTGGCCAGAATCGACGAGACTGTCACATCTTCGGTCAGTACCCTGGGACCTGTGTCCTGGCCTCCACCTGACTCGGCTGCCACTTGGTCAGAAGGGGAAGAGCTATCGGACCTCCGGGAGGCCCCTTGGCTTCCAGCACTCCCACTGCGGGTGACAGCGGCCACAGCCGCTGCGACCGTGGGTCGTGCCTGCTCCTCCTCCGTTCCTGACCAAGTCGCCGGTTCAGGCAGACCTACCTGGCTTCCTGACACCCCGGTTGTGGGGGAACCATGCACCGAGATCTTACCTGGGAGCACTTCCGCTCCTGGACCGGCCCCAATCTCACCTGCCTGTTCCCCTCCTGCAGCAACAGAACCCCGCTGTGAAATCTCTGGGGACCCCACATTTGCTGTGGTAGCCCCCACCCCACACACTGGTCCTCCCCCTGCAGCACCCTGCTCTCTGCTTATCCCTGCAGAGGGCAACAGATCCCAGCTCACAGGCTGATTACTTGTAGAGGCATTGTCACACCTTTCTCTGACCCCCTCCCCTGTCACAGCTGCAGCTGTGTGTGTGTCTATGGTGTCTGTGCAAGCAGAAATATCAGAGTTCACTCCCCCCTCTCTCACATCATTCATAGATAACACATTAACATTGTCAGGAGTCATGTCCGTACTGGCTGAAGGTTCAGCCCTTGGTGGGGGCCCAAACTGGGAGGTTATCTGCCCCAAATCTGTCCCAAGTAGCACGTTTGCGGGGATCCGATCAGTTACCCCCACCTCCCTCACCCCTCGCCCTGCGCCCCAGTCCACATAAATGTCAGCAACAGGCAGCGCCGGGTCAATGCCTCCAATCCCGGAGACAGCGAGGGTTTTTCCAGGGATCAAGTCTTGGGGGGACACCATCTCAGGCCGCACCAGAGTCACCTCCGAGGCGCTGTCTCGCAGTCCTATGGTCACAGACCGGCCGACGGTGACAGGTTGGAAGCTGTCCAGGGACCTACCACCACCCCCACCCACACAATACACCTTGGGCGGCCCTTGGGACGGGGACGGAGCCGGGGCCTTGGGACGCTGAGGGCACATGGCCTTGAAGTGTCCAGGTAGGTTGCACTGGTGGCACCGTCTTGGTTCTGCCACGGGCCTGGAGAGGGGAGTTGAGGGGGACACCCCCTGCAGTCTAGGGGCAGGTGGGGCAGTCGCAGAATTCATCTTACCCCCTCTCCAGGTGCTGCTGGTGGCTGCTCTCCTGGCTTCAGGAGCCCGATTGTTGGTGTAGTCATCGGCCAGGGCAGCTGTAGCCGTGGACCCCTTTGGCTTCTGGTCTCGGATGAACTGGCGGAGATCCTCAGGGCAGTTCCACAAGAGTTGCTCCGTGATGAACAAGTCCAGGATCTCCGGTCCGGTGGAAAGCTGCAGGCCTTGGGTCCAGTGGTCGGCAGCTCGGGCAAGTGCCCGCCTGTGGTCAGCCCAGGAGTCCTTTGGTCCCTTCTGTAGGCTCCGGAACTTCTTGCGGTAGGACTCTGGGGTGAGGTTGTACTGTTGGATCAGGGCCCGCTTGATGGTGTCGTAGCCCTGATCTGCCTCAGCAGGCAAGTCCCCAAGGATATCCAGGGCCTTACCCCTTAAACGGGGGGTCAGGTATTTGGCCCACTGGTCCTTGTCCAGATGGTGCTGCAAGCAAGTCCGTTCAAAAGCAGTCAAGAAAGAGTCCAAGTCTCCATCCTTCTCCAGCACGGGAAAGTCCTCAACACGGACCTTTGGGAGTTTGGTGTCTTGAAGGTCACGTGTGGCTGATGAGGGCCGGAGCTGAGCTAGCTGCAGCTGGTAGTCACGCTCGGCCTGTTGCTGTCGCTCTTCACGTGCTGCCTGCCGCTCCGCAGCCTCACGCACTGCTTGCCGCTCCGCAGCCTCAGCGTCACGCGCTGCCTGCCGCTCTGCCCTGCGCTCTGCCAGGAGTTCCTTGTAGCCCTCCTGGTCTCCAGCCTGGAGAAGGGCCATAGCCATTTGAAGAAGGCTATCCGAGCCTCCCAGGCTTGGTGGAATGGCACGTGGTGATCTGCGGCCCGCTGCGGAGCCTGGTGCTTCACTGTCCATTGCAGAGCGGAGGGCTGGCATCTGGCTCGTTGAGGACCCTTGGGTGAGCTCCTCCTCATTTTGTCCAGCAGTGCCAGGTTGTGCGATGTCCTCTGCAGAGCTGTTCTCTGGCGTCGGGCTCTTGGAGGTCTCGTGGACAACCTCCTCATCGTCTCTGGCCTGAGCATCGGCCATTCCTTTGGCTTTGCTCCTGGTGCTCTCAGCCATTCTTGCAGACTTTGGTCACTGACACAGAACTGACACCTGATGCCTCCACCCACCTTACAGTATCTGCACTCTGACACTCTAGTGTTGAGCTAGTCTGAAGACCCCAGCAGCCACAGCTGCTGCAGGCAGTCTTTAGTGTCTGGGAGTATGGGTCTCACACTCACACACACTATTATCTCGATCCCACCGCTTGCCACCAATATGTCACAAACCACCGGGGGGGGTCACTCAGAAATCCCCCGCGCTGGCTACCAGTACGTCACAATCGGGGGGTAACAAGTGGGGGTCACCCCTCCTTTATACCTCCCGACCGACAGACAGAGCACGTGACGCGCTCTCTAGCGCCCCTCTTATAGTCAGGCCAATTATGGAATTGCCCGACAATAAGCAAGGAGGCCGCTATACTACTTATGCCGATTATTGAAGGGTCCCCGGTGAGAGTAGGGTATATATTCCCCCGACCTCCGCGGGCGGAATATATAAAATCTCCCCGAATCTCACTGGCCTCCCCACAATAATCCTTGGCACAAACTCGCTGCCACCAACCGCTTCACGGTAACTATTAGCCGAACACACAGACGTGGGATTCAAGATCGAGATAACAGAACAGCCCAAGATTAATTATATAATTTAATCAGCCTAAAGCACACTAGAAACTACAATATATACAATAGGGAATCTACAGAATATACATATGTCAGAGTACAGTTACAGATAAAGCATGGTTTACAAACAGGTATGCAATTCAATCAGTTACCTTGTGCGTCTGGCCACAGGGGGGCGCTGTAGACCAGGTTTCCAGGAACTCCCACAGATGTTTCCTACACGTGACCCCCAGCGAAAGAACACTGGAAAATGGCCGAAGTAGGGTTATCAACCTGGGCAAATCCAGGTCCCCTCCTACCTTCGTGACCTCAGAGGGAGCACTGCTCCACCCCTGGCTGGAGTTATGGACAAAATCCACAACATGGAATATGGCCATAACTTGGCCTGGGAGCGTCGTAGGCGGACGCCAATGCTCTCATTGTGACAGTTATGAATTTAGCTACAGAATGAGAGGTTTCATGACTTGTCTACTAGTTCCACATTGGCTGATATCACGCCTGGGGTATTTCCCAAGCTCCCGCTCCCATAAAAAAGGTGTGCCAGCATCGTCCGCATGCGAAAACACCATTTTTATGGTTGCCGTATTTATCGGAAATATGGCTTGCGAGATATGAACCATTTTTTACTGGAGTCGTTCTGTCTGGCTAGTTCCAGAGCCTTATAATGAGATACAACTCTTGTTACAGGGTGACGGCAGGGAGTCATCCTGTGTCCTTTGTTCCCACATCACCTAATTTCCATATCACAGGAGATGGCCATGGGATGGGTTGCTAAACAAGTTGTGTGAAGGAAAGGGGGGGTGACACCAGGAGAGGGCTTCCTGACATAACTTGAATATCATGATTTATCGTCATATCTCCGGATTTACCTCACACCCACCTTCATAGATGACCAGATCATTAGAGCCACAAGGACCCCTAAAAGTGAATTGCTTCAATACAAACAAAAAGAGGACAATAATCGTGTACCTCTGGAGGACACCTACAACCCACAGCTTAAGGTACTGAGAACGGCCAAGAAACTTCACCACATTCTACACAAGGATAACCGGTTAAAAACAATATTCAAAGATCCTCCATTGCTATGATACAGACAACTTACTAATTTAAGGAGCATCATGATCCGAAGCTCAATGCTGTCACGCTCCCCAGCTCCCCGGCCACGCTCTCCGGCTCCCCTGCCTCGCTTCCCGGCTCCCCTGCCACGCTCCCCGGCTCCCCGGCCACTCTCTCCGGCTCCCTGGCCACTCTCTCCGGCTCCCCTGTCTCGCTTCCCGGCTCCCCTGCGACGCTCCCCGGCTCCCCTGCCTCGCTTCCCGGCTCCTCTGCCAGGCATCCCCCGCTCCACAGCCTCCATGCCCCATCACCTGCGGTCCCCAGGCAGCCTGGTCCCCGCTCCCGGCGCCCGTCGGCAACTCTGCTCCAGCCCGGCTCTCCTGCCTCCTGTTCACCGCTCCCTGCTCTGGCTTCTGGCACCCGGGCCTCGCGCATGCGCATTAGGGCGCGCGCATGGTCATTGACCCTCCCTTAAAGGGCCAGTGTCCTCCAACAGGATATTGAAGAGTCAGGTACAGGGTATATAGGGAGATCCTTTCCAAGTGGGCGGGGCCTGTTCTTCGTGTTTTGCTAAGCTAGGAGTCAGGTCTCCTTGTGTTTTGTGGTATACTTACCTATCTCTCTCCTAGAGCCGCTCCTGCCTCGCCAACCGGTTCTGAGGATACCTGAACCCCGAACGGTGACGGTCTGCCATCCCGTCAAGTTCATACCATCTCCGATCCCTGTGGTGACTCGTCTTCTCGCTCCGTCGGTTCCGGACTCTGCCTGACGTCATCTCGGCCTCTGAACCTGAGCTCCGTCACCCGGACTACCTTCAGTGACTCCGTGGTCCCAGGGACTTCTACACTCCTCTGAACGGACTGTCCTGCTACCTGTAGTGCTCCGGCTACCAGGCACCTTGCCCTCGGTGAGGTGTTCAGCCCAGTGGATCCACCTCCTGGGTCTGCCCGTCCACCTGGCCCTAACAAATGCACTCAGACACACCAAGAGGAACCTTATCCTTGCAATATAAAGAGCTGCAATCCCTGCGCTCATGTAGAGACCAAAGACTGGATACAGATCCCTAACACAGGAGGACTATAAGATTCCTGGGACATTCACATGTTCCTCCTCCAATGTGGTGTACTTAATCCTGTGCACTATATGTCCTATTGTTGGAGAAACAGGGCAGAGATTGAGAGCAAGAATGAGATCTCACCGCCACACAGTTACAGACAAAAAAAATTAATTTACCTGTGGCCAAACATTTTTGTGCTTCCGGACACAACATAAACAACATAAAAGTTGTCATATTAAAAGGTAACCAGATCACAGAATCGTCGACGGGTCTGGAAATACAAATTCATTACAATATTTAACTCTGTTCATACAGGATTCGACCTGTCAGGAGGATTTATGATTCACTACAAAATCTGAGGAGTGTGCTCCAGAGATGGTGAGGGCACCAGGCTTCTGATCCTACATGAATACAGAATCTGAGGAGTCTGCTCCAGAGACAGTGAGGGCACCAGACCTCTGATCCTACATGAATACAGAATCTGAGGAGTCTGCTCCAGAGACTGTGACGGCACCAGACCTCTGATCCTACATGAATACAGAATCTGAGGAGTCTGCTCCAGAGACTGTGAGGGCACCAGACCTCTAATCCTACATGGATACAGAATCTGAGGAGTCTGCTCCAGAGACTGAGGGCACCAGACCTCTGATCCTACATGAATACAGAATCTGAGGAGTCTGCTCCAGAGACTGAGGGCACAGGCCTCTGATCCTACATGGATACAGAATCTGAGGAGTCTGCTCCAGAGACTGTGAGGGCACCAGACCTCTAATCCTACATGGATACAGAATCTGAGGGGTCTGCTCCAGAGACTGAGGGCACAAGACCTCTAATCCTACATGGATACAGAATCTGAGGAGTCTGCTCCAGAGACTGTGAGGGCACCAGACTTCTAATCCTACATGGATACAGAATCTGAGGGGTCTGCTCCAGAGACTGGAGGGCACCAGCCTCTGATCCTACATGGATACAGAATCTGAGGGGTCTGCTCCAGAGACTGAGGGCACCAGACCTCTAATCCTACATTGATACAGAATCTGAGAAGTCTTCTCCAGAGATTGTGAGGGCACCAGACCTCTAATCCTACATGGATACAGAATCTGAGGAGTCTGCTCCAGAGACGAGGGCACAAGACCTCTAATCCTATATGGATACAGAATCTGAGGAGACTGCTCAAGAGACTGATAGTACCAGGCCTCTGATCCTACATGGATACAGAATCTGAGGAGTCTGCTCCATAGACAGTGAGGGCACCAGATCTCTGATCTTACATGGATACAGAATCTGAGGAGTCTGCTCCAGAGATAGTGAGGGCACCAGGCCTCTGATCCTATATGGATACAGAATCTGAGGAGTCTGCTCCAGAGACTGTGATGGCACCAGGCCTCTGATCTTACATGGATAAAGAATCTGAAGAGTCTGATCAAGAGACTGATCGCACCAGACCTCTAATCCTACATGGATAAAGGATCTGAGGAGTCTGCTCCAGAGACTGAGGGCACAGGCCTCTGATCCTACATGGATACAGAATCTGAAGAATCTGCTCCAGAGACAGTGTGGGCACCAGATCTTTGATCCTACATGGATACAGAATCTGACGAGTCTGCTCCATAGACAGTGAGGGCACCAGATCTCTGATCTTACATGGATACAGAATCTGAGGGGTCTGCTCCAGAGACTGAGGGCACTAGACCTCTAATCCTACATGGAGATCTGCTCCAGAGACTGTGATGGCACCAGGCCTCTGATCTTACATGGATAAAGAATCTGAGGAGTCTGCTCCAGAGACTGATGGCACCAGACCTCTAATCCTACATGGATAAAGGATCTGAGGAGTCTGCTCCAGAGACTGAGGGCACAGGCCTCTGATCCTACATGGATAAAGGATCTGAGGAGTCTGCTCCAGAGACAGTGTGGGCACCAGATCTTTGATCCTACATGGATACAGAATCTGACGAGTCTGCTCCATAGACAGTGAGGGCACCAGATCTCTGATCTTACATGGATACAGAATCTGAGGAGTCTGCTCCAGAGATAGTGAGGGCACCAGGCCTCTGATCCTATATGGATACAGAATCTGAGGAGTCTGCTCCAGAGACTGTGATGGCACCAGGCCTCTGATCTTACATGGATAAAGAATTTGAAGAGTCTGATCAAGAGACTGATGGCACCAGACCTCTAATCCTACATGGATACAGAATCTGAGAAGTCTGCTCCAGAGACTTGAGGGCACCAGACCTCTAATCCTACATGGATACAGAATCTGTGGGGTCTGCTCCAGAGACTGGAGGGCACCAGGCCTCTGATCCTACATGGATAAAGAATCTGAAGAGTCTGATCAAGAGACTGATGGCACCAGACCTCTAATCCTACATGGATACAGAATCTGAGAAGTCTGCTCCAGAGACTGAGGGCACCAGACCTCTAATCCTACATGGATACAGAATCTGTGGGGTCTGCTCCAGAGACTGGAGGGCACCAGGCCTCTGATCCTACATGGATAAAGAATCTGAAGAGTCTGATCAAGAGACTGATGGCACCAGACATCTAATCCTACATGGATAAAGGATCTGAGAAGTCTGCTCCAGAGACTGAGGGCACAGGCCTCTGATCCTACATGGATAAAGGATCTGAGGAGTCTGCTCCAGAGACAGTGTGGGCACCAGATCTTTGATCCTACATGGATACAGAATCTGAGGAGTCTGCTCCAGAGACTGTGATGGCACCAGGCCTCTGATCTTACATGGATACAGAATCTGAGGAGTCTGCTCCAGAGACTGATGGCACCAGGCTTCTGATCCTACATGGATACAGAATCTGAGGAGTCTGCTCCAGAGACTGTGAGGGCACCAGACCTCTAATCCTACATGGATACAGAATCTGAGAAGTCTGCTCCAGAGACCGTGAGGGCACCAGACCTCTAATCCTACATGGATACAGAATCTGAGGAGTCTGCTCCAGAGACTGATAGTACCAGGCCTCTGATCCTACATGGATACAGAATCTGAGGAGTCTGATCTAGAGACTGTGAGGGCACCAGACTTCTAATCCTACATGGATAAAGGATCTGAGGAGTCTGCTCCAGAGACTGAGGGCACAGGCCTCTGATCCTACATGGATACAGAATCTGAAGAATCTGCTCCAGAGACAGTGAGGGCACCAGACCTCTAATCCTACATGGATACAGAATCTGAGGAATCTGCTCTAGAGACGGTGAGGGCACCAGACCACTAATCCTACATGGATACACAATCTGAGGAGTCTGCTCCAGAGACTGGAGGGCACCAGACCTTTAATCCTACATGGATACAGAATCTGAGGAGTCTGCTCCAGAGACTGAGGGCACAAGACCTCTAATCCTATATGGATACAGAATCTGAGGAGTCTGCTCAAGAGACTGTGAGGGCATCAGACCTCTGAGGAGTCTGCTCAAGAGACTGATGGCACCAGGCTTCTGATCCTACATGGATACAGAATCTGAGGAGTCTGCACCAGAGACTGATGGCACCAGGCTTCTGATCCTACATGGATACAGAATCTGAGGAGTCTGCTCCAGAGACTGTGAGGGCACCAGACCTCTAATCCTACATGGATACAGAATCTGAGAAGTCTGCTCCAGAGACTGAGGGCAGCAGACCTCTAATCCTATATGGATGCAGAATCTGAGGAGTCTGCTCAAGAGACTGATAGTACCAGGCCTCTGATCCTACATGGATACAGAATCTGAGGAGTCTGATCTAGAGACTGTGAGGGCACCAGACCTCTGAGGAGTCTGCTCAAGAGACTGATGGCACCAGGCTTCTGATCCTACATGGATAAAGAATCTGAGGAGTCTGATCTAGAGACTGTGAGGGCACCAGACCTCTAATCCTACATGGATATAGAATCTGAGGAGTCTGCTCCAGAGACTGAGGGCACCAGGCTTCTGATCCTATATGGATACAGAATCTGAGGAGTCTGCTCAAGAGACTGATCGCACCAGGCTTCTGATCCAACATGGATACAGAATCTGAGGAGTCTGCTCCAGAGACTGTGAGGGCACAGGCCTCTGATCCTACATGGATACAGAATCTGAGGAATCTGCTCCAGAGACAGTAAGGGCACCAGACCTCTGATCCTGCTTGGATACAGAATCTGAGGGGTCTGCTCCAGAGACAGTGAGGACACCAGGCCTTTAATCCTACATGGATACAGAATCTGAGGAGTCTGCTCCAGAGTTTGAGGGCACCAGGCCTCTGATCCTACATGGATACAGAATCTGAGGGGTCTGCTCCAGAGACTGAGGGCACTAGACCTCTAATCCTACATGGAGATCTGCTCCAGAGACTGTGATGGCACCAGGCCTCTGATCTTACATGGATAAAGAATCTGAAGAGTCTGATCAAGAGACTGATGGCACCAGACCTCTAATCCTACATGGATAAAGGATCTGAGGAGTCTGCTCCAGAGACTGAGGGCACAGGCCTCTGATCCTACATGGATAAAGGATCTGAGGAGTCTGCTCCAGAGACAGTGTGGGCACCAGATCTTTGATCCTACATGGATACAGAATCTGACGAGTCTGCTCCATAGACAGTGAGGGCACCAGATCTCTGATCTTACATGGATACAGAATCTGAGGAGTCTGCTCCAGAGATAGTGAGGGCACCAGGCCTCTGTTCCTACATGGATACAGAATCTGAGGAGTCTGCTCCAGAGACTGTGAGGGCACCAGACCTCTAATCCTACATGGATACAGAATCTGAGAAGTCTGCTCCAGAGACCGTGAGGGCACCAGACCTCTAATCCTACATGGATACAGAATCTGAGGAGTCTGCTCCAGAGACTGATAGTACCAGGCCTCTGATCCTACATGGATACAGAATCTGAGGAGTCTGATCTAGAGACTGTGAGGGCACCAGACTTCTAATCCTACATGGATAAAGGATCTGAGGAGTCTGCTCCAGAGACTGAGGGCACAGGCCTCTGATCCTACATGGATACAGAATCTGAAGAATCTGCTCCAGAGACAGTGAGGGCACCAGACCTCTAATCCTACATGGATACAGAATCTGAGGAATCTGCTCTAGAGACGGTGAGGGCACCAGACCACTAATCCTACATGGATACACAATCTGAGGAGTCTGCTCCAGAGACTGGAGGGCACCAGACCTTTAATCCTACATGGATACAGAATCTGAGGAGTCTGCTCCAGAGACTGAGGGCACAAGACCTCTAATCCTATATGGATACAGAATCTGAGGAGTCTGCTCAAGAGACTGTGAGGGCATCAGACCTCTGAGGAGTCTGCTCAAGAGACTGATGGCACCAGGCTTCTGATCCTACATGGATACAGAATCTGAGGAGTCTGCACCAGAGACTGATGGCACCAGGCTTCTGATCCTACATGGATACAGAATCTGAGGAGTCTGCTCCAGAGACTGTGAGGGCACCAGACCTCTAATCCTACATGGATACAGAATCTGAGAAGTCTGCTCCAGAGACTGAGGGCAGCAGACCTCTAATCCTATATGGATGCAGAATCTGAGGAGTCTGCTCAAGAGACTGATAGTACCAGGCCTCTGATCCTACATGGATACAGAATCTGAGGAGTCTGATCTAGAGACTGTGAGGGCACCAGACCTCTGAGGAGTCTGCTCAAGAGACTGATGGCACCAGGCTTCTGATCCTACATGGATAAAGAATCTGAGGAGTCTGATCTAGAGACTGTGAGGGCACCAGACCTCTAATCCTACATGGATATAGAATCTGAGGAGTCTGCTCCAGAGACTGAGGGCACCAGGCTTCTGATCCTATATGGATACAGAATCTGAGGAGTCTGCTCAAGAGACTGATCGCACCAGGCTTCTGATCCAACATGGATACAGAATCTGAGGAGTCTGCTCCAGAGACTGTGAGGGCACAGGCCTCTGATCCTACATGGATACAGAATCTGAGGAATCTGCTCCAGAGACAGTAAGGGCACCAGACCTCTGATCCTGCTTGGATACAGAATCTGAGGGGTCTGCTCCAGAGACAGTGAGGACACCAGGCCTTTAATCCTACATGGATACAGAATCTGAGGAGTCTGCTCCAGAGTTTGAGGGCACCAGGCCTCTGATCCTACATGGATACAGAATCTGAGGGGTCTGCTCCAGAGACTGAGGGCACTAGACCTCTAATCCTACATGGAGATCTGCTCCAGAGACTGTGATGGCACCAGGCCTCTGATCTTACATGGATAAAGAATCTGAAGAGTCTGATCAAGAGACTGATGGCACCAGACCTCTAATCCTACATGGATAAAGGATCTGAGGAGTCTGCTCCAGAGACTGAGGGCACAGGCCTCTGATCCTACATGGATAAAGGATCTGAGGAGTCTGCTCCAGAGACAGTGTGGGCACCAGATCTTTGATCCTACATGGATACAGAATCTGACGAGTCTGCTCCATAGACAGTGAGGGCACCAGATCTCTGATCTTACATGGATACAGAATCTGAGGAGTCTGCTCCAGAGATAGTGAGGGCACCAGGCCTCTGATCCTATATGGATACAGAATCTGAGGAGTCTGCTCCAGAGACTGTGATGGCACCAGGCCTCTGATCTTACATGGATAAAGAATTTGAAGAGTCTGATCAAGAGACTGATGGCACCAGACCTCTAATCCTACATGGATACAGAATCTGAGAAGTCTGCTCCAGAGACTTGAGGGCACCAGACCTCTAATCCTACATGGATACAGAATCTGTGGGGTCTGCTCCAGAGACTGGAGGGCACCAGGCCTCTGATCCTACATGGATAAAGAATCTGAAGAGTCTGATCAAGAGACTGATGGCACCAGACCTCTAATCCTACATGGATACAGAATCTGAGAAGTCTGCTCCAGAGACTGAGGGCACCAGACCTCTAATCCTACATGGATACAGAATCTGTGGGGTCTGCTCCAGAGACTGGAGGGCACCAGGCCTCTGATCCTACATGGATAAAGAATCTGAAGAGTCTGATCAAGAGACTGATGGCACCAGACATCTAATCCTACATGGATAAAGGATCTGAGAAGTCTGCTCCAGAGACTGAGGGCACAGGCCTCTGATCCTACATGGATAAAGGATCTGAGGAGTCTGCTCCAGAGACAGTGTGGGCACCAGATCTTTGATCCTACATGGATACAGAATCTGAGGAGTCTGCTCCAGAGACTGTGATGGCACCAGGCCTCTGATCTTACATGGATACAGAATCTGAGGAGTCTGCTCCAGAGACTGATGGCACCAGGCTTCTGATCCTACATGGATACAGAATCTGAGGAGTCTGCTCCAGAGACTGTGAGGGCACCAGACCTCTAATCCTACATGGATACAGAATCTGAGAAGTCTGCTCCAGAGACCGTGAGGGCACCAGACCTCTAATCCTACATGGATACAGAATCTGAGGAGTCTGCTCCAGAGACTGATAGTACCAGGCCTCTGATCCTACATGGATACAGAATCTGAGGAGTCTGATCTAGAGACTGTGAGGGCACCAGACTTCTAATCCTACATGGATAAAGGATCTGAGGAGTCTGCTCCAGAGACTGAGGGCACAGGCCTCTGATCCTACATGGATACAGAATCTGAAGAATCTGCTCCAGAGACAGTGAGGGCACCAGACCTCTAATCCTACATGGATACAGAATCTGAGGAATCTGCTCTAGAGACGGTGAGGGCACCAGACCACTAATCCTACATGGATACACAATCTGAGGAGTCTGCTCCAGAGACTGGAGGGCACCAGACCTTTAATCCTACATGGATACAGAATCTGAGGAGTCTGCTCCAGAGACTGAGGGCACAAGACCTCTAATCCTATATGGATACAGAATCTGAGGAGTCTGCTCAAGAGACTGTGAGGGCATCAGACCTCTGAGGAGTCTGCTCAAGAGACTGATGGCACCAGGCTTCTGATCCTACATGGATACAGAATCTGAGGAGTCTGCACCAGAGACTGATGGCACCAGGCTTCTGATCCTACATGGATACAGAATCTGAGGAGTCTGCTCCAGAGACTGTGAGGGCACCAGACCTCTAATCCTACATGGATACAGAATCTGAGAAGTCTGCTCCAGAGACTGAGGGCAGCAGACCTCTAATCCTATATGGATGCAGAATCTGAGGAGTCTGCTCAAGAGACTGATAGTACCAGGCCTCTGATCCTACATGGATACAGAATCTGAGGAGTCTGATCTAGAGACTGTGAGGGCACCAGACCTCTGAGGAGTCTGCTCAAGAGACTGATGGCACCAGGCTTCTGATCCTACATGGATAAAGAATCTGAGGAGTCTGATCTAGAGACTGTGAGGGCACCAGACCTCTAATCCTACATGGATATAGAATCTGAGGAGTCTGCTCCAGAGACTGAGGGCACCAGGCTTCTGATCCTATATGGATACAGAATCTGAGGAGTCTGCTCAAGAGACTGATCGCACCAGGCTTCTGATCCAACATGGATACAGAATCTGAGGAGTCTGCTCCAGAGACTGTGAGGGCACAGGCCTCTGATCCTACATGGATACAGAATCTGAGGAATCTGCTCCAGAGACAGTAAGGGCACCAGACCTCTGATCCTGCTTGGATACAGAATCTGAGGGGTCTGCTCCAGAGACAGTGAGGACACCAGGCCTTTAATCCTACATGGATACAGAATCTGAGGAGTCTGCTCCAGAGTTTGAGGGCACCAGGCCTCTGATCCTACATGGATACAGAATCTGAGGGGTCTGCTCCAGAGACTGAGGGCACTAGACCTCTAATCCTACATGGAGATCTGCTCCAGAGACTGTGATGGCACCAGGCCTCTGATCTTACATGGATAAAGAATCTGAAGAGTCTGATCAAGAGACTGATGGCACCAGACCTCTAATCCTACATGGATAAAGGATCTGAGGAGTCTGCTCCAGAGACTGAGGGCACAGGCCTCTGATCCTACATGGATAAAGGATCTGAGGAGTCTGCTCCAGAGACAGTGTGGGCACCAGATCTTTGATCCTACATGGATACAGAATCTGACGAGTCTGCTCCATAGACAGTGAGGGCACCAGATCTCTGATCTTACATGGATACAGAATCTGAGGAGTCTGCTCCAGAGATAGTGAGGGCACCAGGCCTCTGATCCTATATGGATACAGAATCTGAGGAGTCTGCTCCAGAGACTGTGATGGCACCAGGCCTCTGATCTTACATGGATAAAGAATTTGAAGAGTCTGATCAAGAGACTGATGGCACCAGACCTCTAATCCTACATGGATACAGAATCTGAGAAGTCTGCTCCAGAGACTTGAGGGCACCAGACCTCTAATCCTACATGGATACAGAATCTGTGGGGTCTGCTCCAGAGACTGGAGGGCACCAGGCCTCTGATCCTACATGGATAAAGAATCTGAAGAGTCTGATCAAGAGACTGATGGCACCAGACCTCTAATCCTACATGGATACAGAATCTGAGAAGTCTGCTCCAGAGACTGAGGGCACCAGACCTCTAATCCTACATGGATACAGAATCTGTGGGGTCTGCTCCAGAGACTGGAGGGCACCAGGCCTCTGATCCTACATGGATAAAGAATCTGAAGAGTCTGATCAAGAGACTGATGGCACCAGACATCTAATCCTACATGGATAAAGGATCTGAGGAGTCTGCTCCAGAGACTGAGGGCACAGGCCTCTGATCCTACATGGATAAAGGATCTGAGGAGTCTGCTCCAGAGACAGTGTGGGCACCAGATCTTTGATCCTACATGGATACAGAATCTGAGGAGTCTGCTCCAGAGACTGTGATGGCACCAGGCCTCTGATCTTACATGGATACAGAATCTGAGGAGTCTGCTCCAGAGACTGATGGCACCAGGCTTCTGATCCTACATGGATACAGAATCTGAGGAGTCTGCTCCAGAGACTGTGAGGGCACCAGACCTCTAATCCTACATGGATACAGAATCTGAGAAGTCTGCTCCAGAGACCGTGAGGGCACCAGACCTCTAATCCTACATGGATACAGAATCTGAGGAGTCTGCTCCAGAGACTGATAGTACCAGGCCTCTGATCCTACATGGATACAGAATCTGAGGAGTCTGATCTAGAGACTGTGAGGGCACCAGACTTCTAATCCTACATGGATAAAGGATCTGAGGAGTCTGCTCCAGAGACTGAGGGCACAGGCCTCTGATCCTACATGGATACAGAATCTGAAGAATCTGCTCCAGAGACAGTGAGGGCACCAGACCTCTAATCCTACATGGATACAGAATCTGAGGAATCTGCTCTAGAGACGGTGAGGGCACCAGACCACTAATCCTACATGGATACACAATCTGAGGAGTCTGCTCCAGAGACTGGAGGGCACCAGACCTTTAATCCTACATGGATACAGAATCTGAGGAGTCTGCTCCAGAGACTGAGGGCACAAGACCTCTAATCCTATATGGATACAGAATCTGAGGAGTCTGCTCAAGAGACTGTGAGGGCATCAGACCTCTGAGGAGTCTGCTCAAGAGACTGATGACACCAGGCTTCTGATCCTACATGGATACAGAATCTGAGGAGTCTGCACCAGAGACTGATGGCACCAGGCTTCTGATCCTACATGGATACCGAATCTGAGGAGTCTGCTCCAGAGACTGTGAGGGCACCAGACCTCTAATCCTACATGGATACAGAATCTGAGAAGTCTGCTCCAGAGACTGAGGGCAGCAGACCTCTAATCCTATATGGATGCAGAATCTGAGGAGTCTGCTCAAGAGACTGATAGTACCAGGCCTCTGATCCTACATGGATACAGAATCTGAGGAGTCTGATCTAGAGACTGTGAGGGCACCAGACCTCTGAGGAGTCTGCTCAAGAGATTGATGGCACCAGGCTTCTGATCCTACATGGATAAAGAATCTGAGGAGTCTGATCTAGAGACTGTGAGGGCACCAGACCTCTAATCCTACATGGATATAGAATCTGAGGAGTCTGCTCCAGAGACTGAGGGCACCAGGCTTCTGATCCTATATGGATACAGAATCTGAGGAGTCTGCTCAAGAGACTGATCGCACCAGGCTTCTGATCCAACATGGATACAGAATCTGAGGAGTCTGCTCCAGAGACTGTGAGGGCACAGGCCTCTGATCCTACATGGATACAGAATCTGAGGAATCTGCTCCAGAGACAGTAAGGGCACCAGACCTCTGATCCTGCTTGGATACAGAATCTGAGGGGTCTGCTCCAGAGACAGTGAGGACACCAGGCCTTTAATCCTACATGGATACAGAATCTGAGGAGTCTGCTCCAGAGTTTGAGGGCACCAGGCCTCTGATCCTACATGGATACAGAATCTGAGGGGTCTGCTCCAGAGACTGAGGGCACTAGACCTCTAATCCTACATGGAGATCTGCTCCAGAGACTGTGATGGCACCAGGCCTCTGATCTTACATGGATAAAGAATCTGAAGAGTCTGATCAAGAGACTGATGGCACCAGACCTCTAATCCTACATGGATACAGAATCTGAGTCTTTTCCAGAGACTGTGAGGGCACCAGACCTCTGAGGAGTCTGCTCAAGAGACTGATGGCACCAGGCTTCTGATCCTACATGGATACAGAATCTGAGGAGTCTGCTCCAGAGACTGATGGCACCAGGCTTCTGATCCTACATGGATACAGAATCTGAGGAGTCTGCTCCAGAGACTGTGAGGGCACCAGACCTCTAATCCTACATTGATACAGAATCTGAGAAGTCTGCTCCAGAGACCGTGAGGGCACCAGACCTCTAATCCTACATGGATACAGAATCTGAGGAGTCTGCTCCAGAGACTGATAGTACCAGGCCTCTGATCCTACATGGATACAGAATCTGAGGAGTCTGATCTAGAGACTGTGAGGGCACCAGACTTCTAATCCTACATGGATAAAGGATCTGAGGAGTCTGCTCCAGAGACTGAGGGCACATGCCTCTGATCCTACATGGATACAGAATCTGAGGAATCTGCTCCAGAGACAGTGAGGGCACCAGACCTCTAATCCTACATGGATACAGAATCTGAGGAATCTGCTCTAGAGACGGTGAGGGCACCAGACCTCTAATCCTACATGGATACAGAATCTGAGGAATCTGCTCTAGAGACTGGAGGGCACCAGACCTTTAATCCTACATGGATACAGAATCTGAGGAGTCTGCTCCAGAGACTGTGAGGGCATCAGACCTCTGAGGAGTCTGCTCAAGAGACTGATGGCACCAGGCTTCTGATCCTACATGGATACAGAATCTGAGGAGTCTGCACCAGAGACTGATGGCACCAGGCTTCTGATCCTACATGGATACAGAATCTGAGGAGTCTGCTCCAGAGACTGTGAGGGCACCAGACCTCTAATCCTACATGGATACAGAATCTGAGAAGTCTGCTCCAGAGACTGAGGGCAGCAGACCTCTAATCCTATATGGATGCAGATTCTGAGGAGTCTGCTCAAGAGACTGATAGTACCAGGCCTCTGATCCTACATGGATACAGAATCTGAGGAGTCTGATCTAGAGACTGTGAGGGCACCAGACCTCTGAGGAGTCTGCTCAAGAGACTGATGGCACCAGACCTCTACTCCTACATGGATATAGAATCTGAGGAGTCTGCTCCAGAGACTGAGGGCACCAGGCTTCTGATCCTATATGGATACAGAATCTGAGGAGTCTGCTCAAGAGACTGATCGCACCAGGCTTCTGATCCAACATGGATACAGAATCTGAGGAGTCTGCTCCAGAGACTGTGAGGGCACAGGCCTCTGATCCTACATGGATACAGAATCTGAGGAATCTGCTCCAGAGACAGTAAGGGCACCAGACCTCTGATCCTGCTTGGATACAGAATCTGAGGGGTCTGCTCCAGAGACAGTGAGGACACCAGGCCTCTGATCCTACATGGATACAGAATCTGAGGGGTCTGCTCCAGAGACTGAGGGCACTAGACCTCTAATCCTACATGGAGATCTGCTCCAGAGACTGTGAGGGCACCAGATCTTTGATCCTACATGGGTACAGAATCTGAGGAGTCTGCTCCAGAGATAGTGAGGGCACCAGGCCTCTGATCCTACATGGATACAGAATCTGAGGAGTCTGCTCCAGAGACTGTGATGGCACCAGGCCTCTGATCCTACATGGATAAAGAATCTGAGGAGTCTGCTCAAGAGACTGATAGTACCAGGCCTCTGATCCTACATGGATACAGAATCTGAGGAGTCTGATCTAGAGACTGTGAGGGCACCAGACTTCTAATCCTACATGGATAAAGGATCTGAGGAGTCTGCTCCAGAGACTGAGGGCACAGGCCACTGATCCTACATGGATAAAGGATCTGAGGAGTCTGCTCCAGAGACTGAGGGCACAGGCCTCTGATCCTACATGGATACAGAATCTGAGGAATCTGCTCCAGAGACAGTGAGGGCACCAGACCTCTAATCCTACATGGATACAGAATCTGAGGAATCTGCTCTAGAGACGGTGAGGGCACCAGACCACTAATCCTACATGGATACACAATCTGAGGAGTCTGCTCCAGAGACTGAGGGCACAAGACCTCTAATCCTATATGGATACAGAATCTGAGGTGTCTGCTCAAGAGACTGATGGCACCAGGCTTCTGATCCTACATGGATACACAATCTGAGGAGTCTGCTCCAGAGACTGGAGGGCACCAGACCTTTAATCCTACATGGATACAGAATCTGAGGAGTCTGATCTAGAGACTGTGAGGGCACCAGACTTCTAGTCCTACATGGATAAAGGATCTGAGGTGTCTGCTCCAGAGACTGAGGGCACAGGCCTCTGATCCTACATGGATACAGAATCTGAGGAATCTGCTCCAGAGACAGTGAGGGCACCAGATCTGTAATCCTACATGAATACAGAATCTGAGGAATCTGCTCTAGAGACGGTGAGGGCACCAGACCTCTAATCCTACATGGATACAGAATCTGAGGAGTCTGCTCCAGAGACGAGGGCACAAGACCTCTAATCCTATATGGATACAGAATCTGAGGAGACTGCTCAAGAGACTGATAGTACCAGGCCTCTGATCCTACATGGATACAGAATCTGAGGAGTCTGCTCCATAGACAGTGAGGGCACCAGATCTCTGATCTTACATGGATACAGAATCTGAGGAGTCTGCTCCAGAGATAGTGAGGGCACCAGGCCTCTGATCCTATATGGATACAGAATCTGAGGAGTCTGCTCCAGAGACTGTGATGGCACCAGGCCTCTGATCTTACATGGATAAAGAATCTGAAGAGTCTGATCAAGAGACTGATGGCACCAGACCTCTAATCCTACATGGATAAAGGATCTGAGGAGTCTGCTCCAGAGACAGTGTGGGCACCAGATCTTTGATCCTACATGGATACAGAATCTGACGAGTCTGCTCCATAGACAGTGAGGGCACCAGATCTCTGATCTTACATGGATACAGAATCTGAGGAGTCTGCTCCAGAGATAGTGAGGGCACCAGGCCTCTGATCCTATATGGATACAGAATCTGAGGAGTCTGCTCCAGAGACTGTGATGGCACCAGGCCTCTGATCTTACATGGATAAAGAATTTGAAGAGTCTGATCAAGAGACTGATGGCACCAGACCTCTAATCCTACATGGATACAGAATCTGAGAAGTCTGCTCCAGAGACTTGAGGGCACCAGACCTCTAATCCTACATGGATACAGAATCTGTGGGGTCTGCTCCAGAGACTGGAGGGCACCAGGCCTCTGATCCTACATGGATAAAGAATCTGAAGAGTCTGATCAAGAGACTGATGGCACCAGACCTCTAATCCTACATGGATACAGAATCTGAGAAGTCTGCTCCAGAGACTGAGGGCACCAGACCTCTAATCCTACATGGATACAGAATCTGTGGGGTCTGCTCCAGAGACTGGAGGGCACCAGGCCTCTGATCCTACATGGATAAAGAATCTGAAGAGTCTGATCAAGAGACTGATGGCACCAGACATCTAATCCTACATGGATAAAGGATCTGAGAAGTCTGCTCCAGAGACTGAGGGCACAGGCCTCTGATCCTACATGGATAAAGGATCTGAGGAGTCTGCTCCAGAGACAGTGTGGGCACCAGATCTTTGATCCTACATGGATACAGAATCTGAGGAGTCTGCTCCAGAGACTGTGATGGCACCAGGCCTCTGATCTTACATGGATACAGAATCTGAGGAGTCTGCTCCAGAGACTGATGGCACCAGGCTTCTGATCCTACATGGATACAGAATCTGAGGAGTCTGCTCCAGAGACTGTGAGGGCACCAGACCTCTAATCCTACATGGATACAGAATCTGAGAAGTCTGCTCCAGAGACCGTGAGGGCACCAGACCTCTAATCCTACATGGATACAGAATCTGAGGAGTCTGCTCCAGAGACTGATAGTACCAGGCCTCTGATCCTACATGGATACAGAATCTGAGGAGTCTGATCTAGAGACTGTGAGGGCACCAGACTTCTAATCCTACATGGATAAAGGATCTGAGGAGTCTGCTCCAGAGACTGAGGGCACAGGCCTCTGATCCTACATGGATACAGAATCTGAAGAATCTGCTCCAGAGACAGTGAGGGCACCAGACCTCTAATCCTACATGGATACAGAATCTGAGGAATCTGCTCTAGAGACGGTGAGGGCACCAGACCACTAATCCTACATGGATACACAATCTGAGGAGTCTGCTCCAGAGACTGGAGGGCACCAGACCTTTAATCCTACATGGATACAGAATCTGAGGAGTCTGCTCCAGAGACTGAGGGCACAAGACCTCTAATCCTATATGGATACAGAATCTGAGGAGTCTGCTCAAGAGACTGTGAGGGCATCAGACCTCTGAGGAGTCTGCTCAAGAGACTGATGGCACCAGGCTTCTGATCCTACATGGATACAGAATCTGAGGAGTCTGCACCAGAGACTGATGGCACCAGGCTTCTGATCCTACATGGATACAGAATCTGAGGAGTCTGCTCCAGAGACTGTTAGGGCACCAGACCTCTAATCCTACATGGATACAGAATCTGAGAAGTCTGCTCCAGAGACTGAGGGCAGCAGACCTCTAATCCTATATGGATGCAGAATCTGAGGAGTCTGCTCAAGAGACTGATAGTACCAGGCCTCTGATCCTACATGGATACAGAATCTGAGGAGTCTGATCTAGAGACTGTGAGGGCACCAGACCTCTGAGGAGTCTGCTCAAGAGACTGATGGCACCAGGCTTCTGATCCTACATGGATAAAGAATCTGAGGAGTCTGATCTAGAGACTGTGAGGGCACCAGACCTCTAATCCTACATGGATATAGAATCTGAGGAGTCTGCTCCAGAGACTGAGGGCACCAGGCTTCTGATCCTATATGGATACAGAATCTGAGGAGTCTGCTCAAGAGACTGATCGCACCAGGCTTCTGATCCAACATGGATACAGAATCTGAGGAGTCTGCTCCAGAGACTGTGAGGGCACAGGCCTCTGATCCTACATGGATACAGAATCTGAGGAATCTGCTCCAGAGACAGTAAGGGCACCAGACCTCTGATCCTGCTTGGATACAGAATCTGAGGGGTCTGCTCCAGAGACAGTGAGGACACCAGGCCTTTAATCCTACATGGATACAGAATCTGAGGAGTCTGCTCCAGAGTTTGAGGGCACCAGGCCTCTGATCCTACATGGATACAGAATCTGAGGGGTCTGCTCCAGAGACTGAGGGCACTAGACCTCTAATCCTACATGGAGATCTGCTCCAGAGACTGTGATGGCACCAGGCCTCTGATCTTACATGGATAAAGAATCTGAAGAGTCTGATCAAGAGACTGATGGCACCAGACCTCTAATCCTACATGGATAAAGGATCTGAGGAGTCTGCTCCAGAGACTGAGGGCACAGGCCTCTGATCCTACATGGATAAAGGATCTGAGGAGTCTGCTCCAGATACAGTGTGGGCACCAGATCTTTGATCCTACATGGATACAGAATCTGACGAGTCTGCTCCATAGACAGTGAGGGCACCAGATCTCTGATCTTACATGGATACAGAATCTGAGGAGTCTGCTCCAGAGATAGTGAGGGCACCAGGCCTCTGTTCCTACATGGATACAGAATCTGAGGAGTCTGCTCCAGAGACTGTGAGGGCACCAGACCTCTAATCCTACATGGATACAGAATCTGAGAAGTCTGCTCCAGAGACCGTGAGGGCACCAGACCTCTAATCCTACATGGATACAGAATCTGAGGAGTCTGCTCCAGAGACTGATAGTACCAGGCCTCTGATCCTACATGGATACAGAATCTGAGGAGTCTGATCTAGAGACTGTGAGGGCACCAGACTTCTAATCCTACATGGATAAAGGATCTGAGGAGTCTGCTCCAGAGACTGAGGGCACAGGCCTCTGATCCTACATGGATACAGAATCTGAAGAATCTGCTCCAGAGACAGTGAGGGCACCAGACCTCTAATCCTACATGGATACAGAATCTGAGGAATCTGCTCTAGAGACGGTGAGGGCACCAGACCACTAATCCTACATGGATACACAATCTGAGGAGTCTGCTCCAGAGACTGGAGGGCACCAGACCTTTAATCCTACATGGATACAGAATCTGAGGAGTCTGCTCCAGAGACTGAGGGCACAAGACCTCTAATCCTATATGGATACAGAATCTGAGGAGTCTGCTCAAGAGACTGTGAGGGCATCAGACCTCTGAGGAGTCTGCTCAAGAGACTGATGGCACCAGGCTTCTGATCCTACATGGATACAGAATCTGAGGAGTCTGCACCAGAGACTGATGGCACCAGGCTTCTGATCCTACATGGATACAGAATCTGAGGAGTCTGCTGCAGAGACTGTGAGGGCACCAGACCTCTAATCCTACATGGATACAGAATCTGAGAAGTCTGCTCCAGAGACTGAGGGCAGCAGACCTCTAATCCTATATGGATGCAGAATCTGAGGAGTCTGCTCAAGAGACTGATAGTACCAGGCCTCTGATCCTACATGGATACAGAATCTGAGGAGTCTGATCTAGAGACTGTGAGGGCACCAGACCTCTGAGGAGTCTGCTCAAGAGACTGATGGCACCAGGCTTCTGATCCTACATGGATAAAGAATCTGAGGAGTCTGATCTAGAGACTGTGAGGGCACCAGACCTCTAATCCTACATGGATATAGAATCTGAGGAGTCTGCTCCAGAGACTGAGGGCACCAGGCTTCTGATCCTATATGGATACAGAATCTGAGGAGTCTGCTCAAGAGACTGATCGCACCAGGCTTCTGATCCAACATGGATACAGAATCTGAGGAGTCTGCTCCAGAGACTGTGAGGGCACAGGCCTCTGATCCTACATGGATACAGAATCTGAGGAATCTGCTCCAGAGACAGTAAGGGCACCAGACCTCTGATCCTGCTTGGATACAGAATCTGAGGGGTCTGCTCCAGAGACAGTGAGGACACCAGGCCTTTAATCCTACATGGATACAGAATCTGAGGAGTCTGCTCCAGAGTTTGAGGGCACCAGGCCTCTGATCCTACATGGATACAGAATCTGAGGGGTCTGCTCCAGAGACTGAGGGCACTAGACCTCTAATCCTACATGGAGATCTGCTCCAGAGACTGTGATGGCACCAGGCCTCTGATCTTACATGGATAAAGAATCTGAAGAGTCTGATCAAGAGACTGATGGCACCAGACCTCTAATCCTACATGGATAAAGGATCTGAGGAGTCTGCTCCAGAGACTGAGGGCACAGGCCTCTGATCCTACATGGATAAAGGATCTGAGGAGTCTGCTCCAGAGACAGTGTGGGCACCAGATCTTTGATCCTACATGGATACAGAATCTGACGAGTCTGCTCCATAGACAGTGAGGGCACCAGATCTCTGATCTTACATGGATACAGAATCTGAGGAGTCTGCTCCAGAGATAGTGAGGGCACCAGGCCTCTGATCCTATATGGATACAGAATCTGAGGAGTCTGCTCCAGAGACTGTGATGGCACCAGGCCTCTGATCTTACATGGATAAAGAATTTGAAGAGTCTGATCAAGAGACTGATGGCACCAGACCTCTAATCCTACATGGATACAGAATCTGAGAAGTCTGCTCCAGAGACTTGAGGGCACCAGACCTCTAATCCTACATGGATACAGAATCTGTGGGGTCTGCTCCAGAGACTGGAGGGCACCAGGCCTCTGATCCTACATGGATAAAGAATCTGAAGAGTCTGATCAAGAGACTGATGGCACCAGACCTCTAATCCTACATGGATACAGAATCTGAGAAGTCTGCTCCAGAGACTGAGGGCACCAGACCTCTAATCCTACATGGATACAGAATCTGAGAAGTCTGCTCCAGAGACTTGAGGGCACCAGACCTCTAATCCTACATGGATACAGAATCTGTGGGGTCTGCTCCAGAGACTGGAGGGCACCAGGCCTCTGATCCTACATGGATAAAGAATCTGAAGAGTCTGATCAAGAGACTGATGGCACCAGACATCTAATCCTACATGGATAAAGGATCTGAGAAGTCTGCTCCAGAGACTGAGGGCACAGGCCTCTGATCCTACATGGATAAAGGATCTGAGGAGTCTGCTCCAGAGACAGTGTGGGCACCAGATCTTTGATCCTACATGGATACAGAATCTGAGGAGTCTGCTCCAGAGACTGTGATGGCACCAGGCCTCTGATCTTACATGGATACAGAATCTGAGGAGTCTGCTCCAGAGACTGATGGCACCAGGCTTCTGATCCTACATGGATACAGAATCTGAGGAGTCTGCTCCAGAGACTGTGAGGGCACCAGACCTCTAATCCTACATGGATACAGAATCTGAGAAGTCTGCTCCAGAGACCGTGAGGGCACCAGACCTCTAATCCTACATGGATACAGAATCTGAGGAGTCTGCTCCAGAGACTGATAGTACCAGGCCTCTGATCCTACATGGATACAGAATCTGAGGAGTCTGATCTAGAGACTGTGAGGGCACCAGACTTCTAATCCTACATGGATAAAGGATCTGAGGAGTCTGCTCCAGAGACTGAGGGCACAGGCCTCTGATCCTACATGGATACAGAATCTGAAGAATCTGCTCCAGAGACAGTGAGGGCACCAGACCTCTAATCCTACATGGATACAGAATCTGAGGAATCTGCTCTAGAGACGGTGAGGGCACCAGACCACTAATCCTACATGGATACACAATCTGAGGAGTCTGCTCCAGAGACTGGAGGGCACCAGACCTTTAATCCTACATGGATACAGAATCTGAGGAGTCTGCTCCAGAGACTGAGGGCACAAGACCTCTAATCCTATATGGATACAGAATCTGAGGAGTCTGCTCAAGAGACTGTGAGGGCATCAGACCTCTGAGGAGTCTGCTCAAGAGACTGATGGCACCAGGCTTCTGATCCTACATGGATACAGAATCTGAGGAGTCTGCACCAGAGACTGATGGCACCAGGCTTCTGATCCTACATGGATACAGAATCTGAGGAGTCTGCTCCAGAGACTGTGAGGGCACCAGACCTCTAATCCTACATGGATACAGAATCTGAGAAGTCTGCTCCAGAGACTGAGGGCAGCAGACCTCTAATCCTATATGGATGCAGAATCTGAGGAGTCTGCTCAAGAGACTGATAGTACCAGGCCTCTGATCCTACATGGATACAGAATCTGAGGAGTCTGATCTAGAGACTGTGAGGGCACCAGACCTCTGAGGAGTCTGCTCAAGAGACTGATGGCACCAGGCTTCTGATCCTACATGGATAAAGAATCTGAGGAGTCTGATCTAGAGACTGTGAGGGCACCAGACCTCTAATCCTACATGGATATAGAATCTGAGGAGTCTGCTCCAGAGACTGAGGGCACCAGGCTTCTGATCCTATATGGATACAGAATCTGAGGAGTCTGCTCAAGAGACTGATCGCACCAGGCTTCTGATCCAACATGGATACAGAATCTGAGGAGTCTGCTCCAGAGACTGTGAGGGCACAGGCCTCTGATCCTACATGGATACAGAATCTGAGGAATCTGCTCCAGAGACAGTAAGGGCACCAGACCTCTGATCCTGCTTGGATACAGAATCTGAGGGGTCTGCTCCAGAGACAGTGAGGACACCAGGCCTTTAATCCTACATGGATACAGAATCTGAGGAGTCTGCTCCAGAGTTTGAGGGCACCAGGCCTCTGATCCTACATGGATACAGAATCTGAGGGGTCTGCTCCAGAGACTGAGGGCACTAGACCTCTAATCCTACATGGAGATCTGCTCCAGAGACTGTGATGGCACCAGGCCTCTGATCTTACATGGATAAAGAATCTGAAGAGTCTGATCAAGAGACTGATGGCACCAGACCTCTAATCCTACATGGATAAAGGATCTGAGGAGTCTGCTCCAGAGACTGAGGGCACAGGCCTCTGATCCTACATGGATAAAGGATCTGAGGAGTCTGCTCCAGAGACAGTGTGGGCACCAGATCTTTGATCCTACATGGATACAGAATCTGACGAGTCTGCTCCATAGACAGTGAGGGCACCAGATCTCTGATCTTACATGGATACAGAATCTGAGGAGTCTGCTCCAGAGATAGTGAGGGCACCAGGCCTCTGATCCTATATGGATACAGAATCTGAGGAGTCTGCTCCAGAGACTGTGATGGCACCAGGCCTCTGATCTTACATGGATAAAGAATTTGAAGAGTCTGATCAAGAGACTGATGGCACCAGACCTCTAATCCTACATGGATACAGAATCTGAGAAGTCTGCTCCAGAGACTTGAGGGCACCAGACCTCTAATCCTACATGGATACAGAATCTGTGGGGTCTGCTCCAGAGACTGGAGGGCACCAGGCCTCTGATCCTACATGGATAAAGAATCTGAAGAGTCTGATCAAGAGACTGATGGCACCAGACCTCTAATCCTACATGGATACAGAATCTGAGAAGTCTGCTCCAGAGACTGAGGGCACCAGACCTCTAATCCTACATGGATACAGAATCTGTGGGGTCTGCTCCAGAGACTGGAGGGCACCAGGCCTCTGATCCTACATGGATAAAGAATCTGAAGAGTCTGATCAAGAGACTGATGGCACCAGACATCTAATCCTACATGGATAAAGGATCTGAGGAGTCTGCTCCAGAGACTGAGGGCACAGGCCTCTGATCCTACATGGATAAAGGATCTGAGGAGTCTGCTCCAGAGACAGTGTGGGCACCAGATCTTTGATCCTACATGGATACAGAATCTGAGGAGTCTGCTCCAGAGACTGTGATGGCACCAGGCCTCTGATCTTACATGGATACAGAATCTGAGGAGTCTGCTCCAGAGACTGATGGCACCAGGCTTCTGATCCTACATGGATACAGAATCTGAGGAGTCTGCTCCAGAGACTGTGAGGGCACCAGACCTCTAATCCTACATGGATACAGAATCTGAGAAGTCTGCTCCAGAGACCGTGAGGGCACCAGACCTCTAATCCTACATGGATACAGAATCTGAGGAGTCTGCTCCAGAGACTGATAGTACCAGGCCTCTGATCCTACATGGATACAGAATCTGAGGAGTCTGATCTAGAGACTGTGAGGGCACCAGACTTCTAATCCTACATGGATAAAGGATCTGAGGAGTCTGCTCCAGAGACTGAGGGCACAGGCCTCTGATCCTACATGGATACAGAATCTGAAGAATCTGCTCCAGAGACAGTGAGGGCACCAGACCTCTAATCCTACATGGATACAGAATCTGAGGAATCTGCTCTAGAGACGGTGAGGGCACCAGACCACTAATCCTACATGGATACACAATCTGAGGAGTCTGCTCCAGTACTGGAGGGCACCAGACCTTTAATCCTACATGGATACAGAATCTGAGGAGTCTGCTCCAGAGACTGAGGGCACAAGACCTCTAATCCTATATGGATACAGAATCTGAGGAGTCTGCTCAAGAGACTGTGAGGGCATCAGACCTCTGAGGAGTCTGCTCAAGAGACTGATGGCACCAGGCTTCTGATCCTACATGGATACAGAATCTGAGGAGTCTGCACCAGAGACTGATGGCACCAGGCTTCTGATCCTACATGGATACAGAATCTGAGGAGTCTGCTCCAGAGACTGTGAGGGCACCAGACCTCTAATCCTACATGGATACAGAATCTGAGAAGTCTGCTCCAGAGACTGAGGGCAGCAGACCTCTAATCCTATATGGATGCAGAATCTGAGGAGTCTGCTCAAGAGACTGATAGTACCAGGCCTCTGATCCTACATGGATACAGAATCTGAGGAGTCTGATCTAGAGACTGTGAGGGCACCAGACCTCTGAGGAGTCTGCTCAAGAGATTGATGGCACCAGGCTTCTGATCCTACATGGATAAAGAATCTGAGGAGTCTGATCTAGAGACTGTGAGGGCACCAGACCTCTAATCCTACATGGATATAGAATCTGAGGAGTCTGCTCCAGAGACTGAGGGCACCAGGCTTCTGATCCTATATGGATACAGAATCTGAGGAGTCTGCTCAAGAGACTGATCGCACCAGGCTTCTGATCCAACATGGATACAGAATCTGAGGAGTCTGCTCCAGAGACTGTGAGGGCACAGGCCTCTGATCCTACATGGATACAGAATCTGAGGAATCTGCTCCAGAGACAGTAAGGGCACCAGACCTCTGATCCTGCTTGGATACAGAATCTGAGGGGTCTGCTCCAGAGACAGTGAGGACACCAGGCCTTTAATCCTACATGGATACAGAATCTGAGGAGTCTGCTCCAGAGTTTGAGGGCACCAGGCCTCTGATCCTACATGGATACAGAATCTGAGGGGTCTGCTCCAGAGACTGAGGGCACTAGACCTCTAATCCTACATGGAGATCTGCTCCAGAGACTGTGATGGCACCAGGCCTCTGATCTTACATGGATAAAGAATCTGAAGAGTCTGATCAAGAGACTGATGGCACCAGACCTCTAATCCTACATGGATACAGAATCTGAGTCTTTTCCAGAGACTGTGAGGGCACCAGACCTCTGAGGAGTCTGCTCAAGAGACTGATGGCACCAGGCTTCTGATCCTACATGGATACAGAATCTGAGGAGTCTGCTCCAGAGACTGATGGCACCAGGCTTCTGATCCTACATGGATACAGAATCTGAGGAGTCTGCTCCAGAGACTGTGAGGGCACCAGACCTCTAATCCTACATTGATACAGAATCTGAGAAGTCTGCTCCAGAGACCGTGAGGGCACCAGACCTCTAATCCTACATGGATACAGAATCTGAGGAGTCTGCTCCAGAGACTGATAGTACCAGGCCTCTGATCCTACATGGATACAGAATCTGAGGAGTCTGATCTAGAGACTGTGAGGGCACCAGACTTCTAATCCTACATGGATAAAGGATCTGAGGAGTCTGCTCCAGAGACTGAGGGCACATGCCTCTGATCCTACATGGATACAGAATCTGAGGAATCTGCTCCAGAGACAGTGAGGGCACCAGACCTCTAATCCTACATGGATACAGAATCTGAGGAATCTGCTCTAGAGACGGTGAGGGCACCAGACCTCTAATCCTACATGGATACAGAATCTGAGGAATCTGCTCTAGAGACTGGAGGGCACCAGACCTTTAATCCTACATGGATACAGAATCTGAGGAGTCTGCTCCAGAGACTGTGAGGGCATCAGACCTCTGAGGAGTCTGCTCAAGAGACTGATGGCACCAGGCTTCTGATCCTACATGGATACAGAATCTGAGGAGTCTGCACCAGAGACTGATGGCACCAGGCTTCTGATCCTACATGGATACAGAATCTGAGGAGTCTGCTCCAGAGACTGTGAGGGCACCAGACCTCTAATCCTACATGGATACAGAATCTGAGAAGTCTGCTCCAGAGACTGAGGGCAGCAGACCTCTAATCCTATATGGATGCAGAATCTGAGGAGTCTGCTCAAGAGACTGATAGTACCAGGCCTCTGATCCTACATGGATACAGAATCTGAGGAGTCTGATCTAGAGACTGTGAGGGCACCAGACCTCTGAGGAGTCTGCTCAAGAGACTGATGGCACCAGACCTCTAATCCTACATGGATATAGAATCTGAGGAGTCTGCTCCAGAGACTGAGGGCACCAGGCTTCTGATCCTATATGGATACAGAATCTGAGGAGTCTGCTCAAGAGACTGATCGCACCAGGCTTCTGATCCAACATGGATACAGAATCTGAGGAGTCTGCTCCAGAGACTGTGAGGGCACAGGCCTCTGATCCTACATGGATACAGAATCTGAGGAATCTGCTCCAGAGACAGTAAGGGCACCAGACCTCTGATCCTGCTTGGATACAGAATCTGAGGGGTCTGCTCCAGAGACAGTGAGGACACCAGGCCTCTGATCCTACATGGATACAGAATCTGAGGGGTCTGCTCCAGAGACTGAGGGCACTAGACCTCTAATCCTACATGGAGATCTGCTCCAGAGACTGTGAGGGCACCAGATCTTTGATCCTACATGGATACAGAATCTGAGGAGTCTGCTCCAGAGATAGTGAGGGCACCAGGCCTCTGATCCTACATGGATACAGAATCTGAGGAGTCTGCTCCAGAGACTGTGATGGCACCAGGCCTCTGATCCTACATGGATAAAGAATCTGAGGAGTCTGCTCAAGAGACTGATAGTACCAGGCCTCTGATCCTACATGGATACAGAATCTGAGGAGTCTGATCTAGAGACTGTGAGGGCACCAGACTTCTAATCCTACATGGATAAAGGATCTGAGGAGTCTGCTCCAGAGACTGAGGGCACAGGCCACTGATCCTACATGGATAAAGGATCTGAGGAGTCTGCTCCAGAGACTGAGGGCACAGGCCTCTGATCCTACATGGATACAGAATCTGAGGAATCTGCTCCAGAGACAGTGAGGGCACCAGACCTCTAATCCTACATGGATACAGAATCTGAGGAATCTGCTCTAGAGACGGTGAGGGCACCAGACCACTAATCCTACATGGATACACAATCTGAGGAGTCTGCTCCAGAGACTGAGGGCACAAGACCTCTAATCCTATATGGATACAGAATCTGAGGTGTCTGCTCAAGAGACTGATGGCACCAGGCTTCTGATCCTACATGGATACACAATCTGAGGAGTCTGCTCCAGAGACTGGAGGGCACCAGACCTTTAATCCTACATGGATACAGAATCTGAGGAGTCTGATCTAGAGACTGTGAGGGCACCAGACTTCTAGTCCTACATGGATAAAGGATCTGAGGTGTCTGCTCCAGAGACTGAGGGCACAGGCCTCTGATCCTACATGGATACAGAATCTGAGGAATCTGCTCCAGAGACAGTGAGGGCACCAGATCTGTAATCCTACATGAATACAGAATCTGAGGAATCTGCTCTAGAGACGGTGAGGGCACCAGACCTCTAATCCTACATGGATACACAATCTGAGGAGTCTGCTCCAGAGACTGGAGGGCACCAGACCTTTCATCCTACATGGATACAGAATCTGAGGAGTCTGATCTAGAGACTGTGAGGGCACCAGACTTCTAATCCTACATGGATAAAGGATCTGAGGAGTCTGCTCCAGAGACTGAGGGCACAGGCCTCTGATCCTACATGGATACAGAATCTGAGGAATCTGCTCCAGAGACAGTGAGGGCACCAGACCTCTAATCCTACATGGATACAGAATCTGAGGAATCTGCTCTAGAGACGGTGAGGGCACCAGACCACTAATCCTACATGGATACACAATCTGAGGAGTCTGCTCCAGAGACTGGAGGGCACCAGACCTTTAATCCTACATGGATACAGAATCTGATGAGTCTGCTCCAGAGACTGAGGGCACCAGACCTTTAATCCTACATGGATACAGAATCTGAAGAGTCTGATCAAGAGACTGATGGCAGCAGACCTCTAATCCTACATGGATACAGAATCTGAGGAGTCTGCTCCAGAGACTGAGGGCACAAGACCTCTAATCCTATATGGATACAGAATCTGAGGTGTCTGCTCAAGAGACTGATGGCACCAGGCTTCTGATCCTACATGGATACAGAATCTGAGGAGTCTGCTCCAGAGACCGTGAGGGCACCAGACCTCTAATCCTACATGGATACAGAATCTGAGAAGTCTGCTCCAGAGACTGAGGGCACCAGGCTTCTGATCCTACATGGATACAGAATCTGAGGAGTCTGCTCTAGAGACTGTGAGGGCACCAGACTTCTAAGCCTACATGGATAAAGGATCTGAGGAGTCTGCTCCAGAGACTGAGGGCACAGGCCTCTGATCCTACATGGATAAAGGATCCGAGGAGTGTGCTCCAGAGACAGTAAGGGCACCAGACCTCTGATCCTGCTTGGATACAGAATCTGAGGGGTCTGCTCCAGAGACAGTGAGGACACCAGGCCTTTAATCCTACATGGATACAGAATCTGAGGAGTCTGCTCCAGAGATTGAGGGCACCAGGCCTCTGATCCTACATGGATACAGAATCTGAGGGGTCTGCTCCAGAGACTGAGGGCACTAGACCTCTAATCCTACATGGAGATCTGCTCCAGAGACTGAGGGCACCAGACCTCTGATCCTACATGGATACAGAATCTGAGGAGTCTGCTCCAGAGACTGAGGGCACTAGACCTCTAATCCTACATGGAGATCTGCTCCAGAGACTGAGGGCACCAGACCTCTGATCCTACATGGATACAGAATCTGAGGAGTCTGCTCCAGAGATTGAGGGCACCAGGCCTCTGATCCTACATGGATACAGAATCTGAGGGGTCTGCTCCAGAGACTGAGGGCACTAGACCTCTAATCCTACATGGAGATCTGCTCCAGAGACTGAGGGCACCAGACCTCTGATCCTACATGGATACAGAATCTGAGGAGTCTGCTCCAGAGACTGAGGGCACCAGGCCTCTGATCCTACATGGATATAGAATCTGAGGAGTCTGCTCCAGAGACTGAGGGCACAAGACCTCTAATCCGACATGGAGGTCTGCTCCAGAGACTGTGGGCACAGACCTCTGATCCTACATGGATACAGAATCTGAGGGTTCTGCTCCAGAGACTGAGGGCACTAGACCTCTAATCCTACATGGAGATCTGCTCCAGAGACTGAGGGCACCAGACCTCTGATCCTACATGGATACAGAATCTGAGGAGTCTGTTCCAGAGACTGAGGGCACCAGACCTCTGATCCTACATGGATACAGAATCTGAGGAGTCTGCTCCAGAGACTGAGGGCACCAGGCCTCTGATCCTACATGGAGATCTGCTCCAGAGACTGAGGGCACCAGGCCTCTGATCCTACATGGATATTGGGACAATAAAACTTTCACACAGTAATCAAAGCTAATTAAAGATTCACTCTCTAAGCTCAGTGTTTGTTTATGTAAATGTCTTTTATTCTGCCATCCCTCTGCCCTGTTTGTGCATATATTTGTGTTTCTTCAGATATTTTGTCATACCATGCCTGATGAAGAGACCTGAGATGTCTGGAAAGCTTGCTTTGTAACATCTTCTTATTTTCTTTTAGACATTAAAAGGTATCACAACTACAAATTATAATTTTGTTTCTCACACTGACAGCAATCAATCATTGGACTTCAGGTGACATCTACTTCCATGACAGCAGTGAAGAGGAGCATCCAGCACAGTAGCAGGCGGTGGGCAGCAGCGGGCAGAGTTGATGAGCCCGGGCCGGAGTGAAGTGTTTGCGTCCTTCTGCATGTTTCTCACTTACTCTGTATTTTCTGTCTTCTCGGCGTTCGTATGAGACGCTCAACGGTGACCGCGGATCAGCGTCTTTCGTACTGTGACGTCCTTGTCTGTGGACTCAGTATCAGTAGCGTTGCTGCCATGTGTGAACCCTTCCCTTTACAATAGCACAATTCTAATAAAGTTGGTATTGGACGTCTGTTTGTCAGCAGTCAGAGGTGGATCTCTTACCTGCGGTCGTGCCCTCGGTCAGGGTCCTGTTGGCCAGGCACGGGGAGATGCTGTAGATGGCGCCCGTTGAATTGCTAGGTGGAATCACTTGTGTCCTCGTGGCTTCATATTTGTAACTGTGGAGAGATGATGATTGTGAGCGCTGCTCTGGAGCCATGGCTCATGTCATACTGCAGAATCATAATATGCTACACACGGCCCCATGAAGAAATGTGGCAGCGCTGTCAGGAAACTGCCCAAAGCCATCAGGAAGCAGCCGGCAGCGATGATCCGTGGTCTGTGGAACTTCGCCCCAAAGTAACTGACAAAGGCGATGACCAGCAAGTTCCCTGTACAGAGGAGAATCGTAAGAAGAGGAACGGAACAGCGCCACAAGCGCAAAACTAAGAGACAGGAGATAGCTACCAAATTCAAAGCTCCCGTCCACCATCCCCACTGTGGAGGAGGAGATGTCAAAGCGGCGCTCAATCTGCGTGATGGAGCTCTTCACGTAACTGCCAGCATACGCCTTCACGAAGTAAGAGAAGCAGAGCGCGACGAGGAACATCTGTGGAGGAGACACAGGAGGAGGATGATGATGATAAAAAGGAGAAGGAGAGGGAAGAAGATGAGGAAAAGGAGAGGGAAGATGATGTACCATCACCCATTCCCTATAGACTGTGAGCCCTCGCGGGCAGGGTCCTCTCTCCTCCTATACCAGTCTGTCTTGTACTGTTAATGATTGTTGTACGTATACCCTCTTTCACTTGTAAAGCGCCATGGAATAAATGGCGCTATAATAATAAATAATAATAATAATAATGGGGGGAAGTAGAGGGAAAATGATGAGGAAGGGGGGAGGTGAAGGAAAGGGAAAGTGAGGATGAGGAGAGGGAAACTGAGGAGGAGAGGGAAGATGACAAGGGGAGGGAAGATGGTGAGGAGGATAGGGAAGATGGGGGGACAAGGTGAGGAGGAGAGGAAAAGTGAGGAGGGGAAGTGGTGAGGAAGAGGAGAGGTAAGATGGGGGGAGGGGAGAGGGAAAGTGAGGAGGTGGGAGAGGTAGATGTGAGAGGTAAGATGGGGGGAGGGGAGAGGGAAAGTGAGGAGGGGGAGAGGGAAAGTGAGGAGGAGAGGGAGAGTGAGGAGAAGATGGAGGAAAGGGAAGGTGATGATGAGATGGAAAATGAGGAGGAGATGAAATATGAGGGGGAAGAAGAGGAGGAGGAGAGGATGGAGGAGGAATAGGTGGAAGATGAGGAGGAAATGGAAGATGAGGGCGAGACGGGAGAAGAGGAAATGGAAGATGAGAAGGAGAGGGAATTTGAAGAGTGGGAGAGGGAAGATGAGGAGGATGAGGAGATGGAGGGTTGACAAGGAGATGGAAGATAAATGAAGAAGGGATGGAAGAAGATGAGGAGATAGAAAAAGATGAAGAAGAGAGGGGGGAGGAGGAAGAGAGAGGAGATGATGAGGAGGAGGAGGAGAGGAAAGATGAGAAGGGGAGAGGAGAGAAGAGATGCAGGACATCTGCAGGGGGTCTGGGACATGTTTAGAAGAATGTAGGACATCTGTAGTGGCTTGAACTTTTGTAGGTGTGTGTAGGACATCTGTAAGGGGTGTAGGACATCTGTGGGGGTCTAGGACATCTGTAAGGAGTGTAGGACATCTTTAGGGGATGTAGGACATCTGTAGGGGGTTTAGGACATCTGTAAGGGGTGTAGGACATCTTTAGGGGGTGTAGGACATCTGTGGGGGGTTTAGGACATCTGTAGGGGGTTTAGGACATCTGTGGGGGGGTTTGGGCATCTGTAAGGGGTGTAGGACATCTGTATGGGATGTAGGGCATCAGTGGGCGGTGTAGGACACTTGTAGGGGTGTAGGGCACCATGGGGGGTGTAGGGCATCAGTGGAGGGGTGTAGGGCATCTGTAAGGGGATGTAGGACATCTGTAGGGGGTTTACGACATCTGTGGGGGGTCTAGGACATCTGTAAGGGGTGTAGGACATCTTTAGGGGATGTAGGACATCTGTGGGCTACGTAGGACATCATTGGAGGGGTGTAGGGCATCAGTGGGCGGTGTAGGGCACCATGGGGGGTGTAGGGCATCTGAAGGAGGACTATTGTGAAGTGTAGAACCTGTGGGATGGTGTACAATCTGGGGTTGGGGCTTTGTATTTTTTTGTCTTTTGCTGTTATCTTCTCAGTAAATAGTGACTTTCACTCGGAGAGTTGTAGCTTTGAAGAGTTGACCCTTCACCGCTCTGTGCTCATACCCTTATCTTCTGTAAATATCTGGCTGACCCAGGGGTAAAGTCTGATCCCTGAGAGGGTCCAATCTATTCATAACCCCCCTGTGATATCCCGCCATGCAGGTGATGTTACCTTTAGTGAAGCGCAGCAGGAGGCCTCCTCCTTCTTCTGTGGCTCTGGGGTGGTCCCATCCTGGGTGGCTGCTTTGATATTCAGGTTGTTGAGTTCACTGATCTGTTTCTCTGCCGCCATTTATACGATTATCCTAAATCACAGCAAGAAATGTGCGACCAACAATCTGCCTGGAAAGAGCGGCACAATTATTATAATGTTATTATGAATCTGCTCAGGGTCTTCACTTCTAAGGGTTAACTCTGAACTCAATATAGTCTAATGCTCCAATCACCTCCAGAGCTGCAGTCACTATTCTGCAATTACATAATTTCTTATCCTCCAGAGCTGCAGTCACTATTCTGCTGTTACATAATTTCTTATCCTCCAGTCACCTCCAGAGCTGCGGTCACTATTCTGCTGTTACATCATGTCTTATCCTCCAGTCACCTCTAGAGCTGCACTCACTGATCTGCTGTTACATAATTTCTTATCCTCCAGTCACCTCCAGAGCTGTGGTCACTATTCTGCTGTTACATCGTGTCTTATCCTCCAGTCTCCTCCAGAGCTGCGGTCACTATTCTGCTGTTACATCGTGTCTTATCCTCCAGTCTCCTCCAGAGCTGCGGTCACTATTCTGCCATTACATCATGTCTTATCCTCCAGTCTCCTCCAGAGCTGCACTCACTATTCTGCTGTTACATCATGTCTTATCCTCCAGTCACCTCCAGAGCTGCACTCACTATTCTGCTGTTACTTCGTGTCTTATCCTCCACTTACCTCCAGAGCTGCAGTCATATTAATGTGTTATTATCATTTTATTATTGTACTATGTTTATTTGATCACTATTAATATCATATAATTATTCTTATTTGTATTTATTTGTTTATTTTATAGTTGGGACAAGGGGGGGATGTAATTTAATCATTTATATATTTTTTTAAAACTTTTTTTTTTTATTCATTTCTTAATGCCTTTAGAGGATTTTAACCTTGCGCTCCTTTGAGATATATACAGTAGGTGCTGAAAGTATTCAGACCCCTTTAAATTTTTCCCTCTTTGTTTGCAGCCATTTGGTATATTTTTTCTCAGTAGTGTACACTCTGCCCCCCATCCGCCATCTTCCCATCCCCCATCTTAACAGAAAAAAAACAGAAATGTAGAAATTTTTGCAAATTTATTAAACAAGAAAACCTGAAATATCTCATGGTCATAAGTATTCAGCCCCTTTGCTCAGTATTGAGTCGAGGCACCCTCCCTTTTGAGCTAGTACAGCCATGAGTCTTCTTGGGATCCTGGATTTGGGGATCCCTGGCCATTCTTCCTTGCAGATCCTCTCCAGTTCCGTCAGGTTGTATGGTGAACGTGGGTGGACGCCATTTTCAGGTCTCTCCAGAGATGCTCAATTGGGTTTAGCTCAGGGCTCTGGCCGGGCCGGTCAGGAATGGTCACAGAGTTGTTCTGAAGCCGCTCCTTTGTTATTTTAGCTGTGTACTTAGGGTCATTATCTTGTTGGAAGGGGAACTGTCGCGGGCGGAGGAGGGGACGCTGCGCTCTCCCACTGCTCGGGTCCGGCCGCTGCTGCTGCGGCTGCTGCTGCTCGGTGGTGGCTCGAGCGGTGGGCCGGATCCCGGGGACTCGAGCGGCGTTCCTCGCCCGTGAGTGAAAAGGGGAATTTTGATGGTGTGGGTTTTGATTATTGTCCGTGACGCCACCCACGGTTGTGGTGATATTGGTGACACCACCGCTGCTCTGGACGGGGATCCCGGGAGCGGTGACAGGGAGCAGCTTTGTTGTTAGTTCTCCCCTCCGTGGGTAGGGGGTTGGTTGTCCCAGGGCCCGGTGATGGGGAAAGGATGAATGGCAGGCGGGTTACAGGGCCTGGTGAGGTGCAGGGTCGCAGGGGCAGCGCTGTGCCGCACGGCACGGTGGTACTCACTCAGCCAATGATGAAGACACAGTTCTCGGTAAAACACACGGCTGGATGGACGGGTGCCACTGACGGCTGAGGTGGTTTCTGCTCCCGGCAAGTTGATGGTGACTGCCTTTCCCTGCACCTAGATACGGTAGATGGTTCCAATGGATTCCCACCGGTAACCCGCTCCCCGGCTTGGATATAGGCCGGAGGAGCCCCTTTTGCCCGCAGGCGCTGGCCCTGAGAAACGGTTGCCTTGGCGGTGGCGGTGTCTCCCTCACTTGGTTGGACTGTTGCCTTCTGTCGGGACTTGGCTGTTGGGAAACCCAGGAGGTTCCCTTCACTAACGAATTTGGCAAATTCACGGCGACTCCTAGCCTTGCCGGGGTCCGTAAGCCCCTGCCAGATGGTGCTGACTTCTCTTTGTGTACCGGTCCGGTACCACCGGGCCACCGCCCGTCCACGGTCCTTACGGTAGACTCCAATCGGTCACTCCTGCAGATGGTCACCACCGTCTGGCAACCTTGCTGTACCGCCCGGGCCACACACCCGGACGCTGTCAGTTAGTTGCTCCAATACCACTTCACTTCCTTCCACTTTCACCTCCAAAACTAATCTGTTTACTTTTCCCACCTCCAGGACTGTGAACTCCTCGGTGGGCGGGACCAACCCCCTGGCTCCACCCCCTGGTGTGGACATCAGCCCCTGGAGGAAGGCAACAAGGGTTTTGTGTCTGACTTCGATGTGCCTGCTGGGAGTGTGGGGTGTGTGGGTGTTGTGCTCTGTGGCCCCTGGCTTGTCCAGGGCGCCACAGAACCTTTGGCCAAGTCTGAGGTCCAGAGCATCTGGAGGAGGTTTTCTTCCAGGATATCTCTGTACTTGGCCGCATTCCTCTTTCCTTCATTTGCAGCCAGTCGTTCTGTCCCTGCCCCCATAGTGTGATGCTGCCACCACCATGCTTCACTGTTGGGATTGTATTGGTATAAGGACACTTAGAATTATCACCAGAAAGTTCTATCTTCGTCTCCTCAGACCAGAGAATCTTATTTCTCATAGTTCAGGAGTGCTTTATGTGTTTTTTTGTAAACTCTATGCGGCTTTCATATGTCTTGCACTGAGGAGAGGCTTCCGTCTGGCCACTCTGCCATAAAGGCCGGACTGGTGGAGGCTGCAGTGATAGATGACTTTGTGGTCTTTCTCCCATCTCCCTACTGCATCTCTGGCGCTCAGCCGCAGTGATCTTGGGGTTCTTCTTTACCTCTCACCAAGGCTCTTCTCCCATGATTGCTCAGTTTGGCTGGACGGCCGGGTCTAGGAACAGTTCTGCTGGTCCCAAACTTCTTCCATTTAAGGATAATGGAGGCCACTGTGCTCTTAGGAACCTTCAGTTCTGCAGAAATTCTTTTGTAACCTTGGCCAGATCTGTACCTTGCCACCATTCTGTCTCTGAGCTCCTGGGCAGTTCCTTTGACCTCATGATTCTCATTTGGTGTGACATTCAGTGTGAGCTGTGAGGTGTTATATAGACAGGTGTGCGCCTTTCCAAATCACGTCCTATCAGTGTAATTACACACAGCTGGACTCCAATGAAGGAGGAGAACCATCTCAAGGAGGATCACAAGGAAATGGACAGTATGGGACTTACATATGAGTGTCTGAGCAAAGGGGCTGAATACTTATGACCATGTGTTATACTGAGCAAAGGGGCTGAATACTTATGACCATGTGAGATTTCTGTTTTTCTTGTTTAATCAATTTGCAAAAATTTCTACATTTCTGTGAAAAATTTAAAGTGGATTTAAAGTGGATTGTTGGGTGCTGGTGATCACACACTCTGGGGATCACGCTATTTACGTGATCTCTCTTTACAGCCACACATCCAAGCCCTCTTCACCTCCTGCCGCCTCCAACTCAAAAGTATTTCCCGGATTCGTACAATCTTTTCCCAAGAAGATGCAAAAACCCTAGTACATGCCCTTATTATCTCCAGCCTGGACTATAGCAACCTCCTGCTCTGTGGCCTCCCTTCTAACAGTCTCGCACCCCTACAATCTATTCTACACTATGCTGCCCGGCTAATCCACCTGTCCTCCCGCTACTCCCTGATCTCTCTTCCAATCCCTTCACTGGCTTCCCATCGCCCAACGACTCCAGTCCAAAACACTAACCACGACCTACAAAGCCATGCACAACCTGTCTCCTCCCTACATCTGTGACCTAGTCTCCCGCTACTTACCTGCACGTAACCTTCGATTCTTACAAGATCTCCTTCTCTGCTCCCCTCTCATCTCCTCTTCCCACCATCGCATCCAAGATTTCTCCCGTGCCTCCCCCATACTCTGGAATGCCCTACCACAACATATGAGACTCTTGCCTACCTTGACAAGCTTCAAATGGAACCTGAAGACTCACCTCTTCCGACAAGCCTACAACCTACAATAACCATCAGTCTAATATAACGCCGCATGACCAGCTCTACCCTCACCTACTGTATCCTCACCCATTCCTCGTAGACAGTGAGCCCTCGCGGGCAAGGACCTCTCTCTCTTCCTGCACACTGTGAGGCCTCGCGGGCAGGGACCTCTCTCCTCCTGTACCAGTCTGTGCCTTGTTTTATGATTATTGCACTTGTCCCTTACTATGCATACACCTGTTCACATGTAAAGCGCCATGGAATAAATGGCGCTATAATAAATGATACTAATTTAATCAATCTCTGATTGCAGCTTTTAACTAAACAGCAGTGATCAGAGGCAGCGCAGATCGTTGCTGTTACAGGCAGATGCCGGCTGTGTGTTACAGCCAGCATCTGCTCCATATAGAGCTGGCACAGCTGCTGAGCTCGCTGCATGCAAGCACAAAGTGACCTTGACGTACATGTAGCACGGTGCGTAACTCTGTTATCCACACCCTATAACGTTTTCATTGTGGGGTGATCAGATGGTTTATTCCAGCACAGAAATCCTCACCAGACTGTGTGATTACATGTTCGGTAATTTGTAGTCACCTTTTTTGTTGTAAGCAAAAAAAAAAAAATCCTGATCCTTTGTACAACAGATGCGATTACAAAGAGACCAATTGGACAAACATTTAGAAGAACAGATGAGTCTGAAAGAGGAGGACAGAGGAGCCTGGAGGAGGTGGAAAACAGAGGACTCTGGAGGAGGTGGAAGACAGAGGGCTCTGGAGGAGGTGGAAGACAGAGGAGCCTGGAGGCGGAGGGAGGACAGAGGAGTCTGGAGGAGGTGGAAGACAGAGGAGCCTGGAGGCGGAGGGAGGACAGAGGAGTCTGGAGGATGTGGAGGACAGAGGACTCTGGAGGAGGTGGAAAACAGAGGACTCTGGAGGAGGTGGAAGACAGAGGGCTCTGGAGGAGGTGGAAGACAGAGGACTCTGGAGGAGGTGGAAGACAGAGGGCTCTGGAGGAGGTGGAAGACAGAGGAGCCTGGAGGCGGAGGGAGGACAGAGGAGTCTGGAGGAGGTGGAAGACAGAGGACTCTGGAGGAGGTGGAAAACAGAGGACTCTGGAGGAGGTGGAAGACAGAGGGCTCTGGAGGAGGTGGAAGACAGAGGAGCCTGGAGGCGGAGGGAGGACAGAGGAGTCTGGAGGAGGTGGAAGACAGAGGAGCCTGGAGGCGGAGGGAGGACAGAGGAGTCTGGAGGATGTGGAGGACAGAGGAGCCTGGAGGAAGGGGAGGGTAGAGGAGTCTGGAGGAGGTGGAGGACAGGGGAGTCTAGAGCAAACGGACAGCGAAATCTGGAGGAGTAGGACAGTGTAATCTGGAGGAGGAAAGAGGAGTCTGGAGGAGGTGGGAGACAGAGGAGCCTGGAGGAGGTGTAAAACAGAGGAGTCTGGAGGAGGTAGAGAAAAGGGGACTCTGGAGGAGGTGGAGAAAAGAGGACTCTGGAAGAGGTGGAAGACAGAGGAGTCTGGAGGAGGTGGAAGACAGAGGAGTCTGGAGGAAGTGGAAGACAGAGGACTCTGAAGGAGGTGGAGGACAGAGGAGTCTGGAGGAGGTGGAGGACAGAGGAGTCTGGAGGAGGTGGAAGACAGAGGAGTCTGGAGGAGGTGGAAGACAGAGGAGTCTGGAGGAGGATGAAGACAGAGGACTCTGGAAAAGGTGGAAGACAGAGGAGTCTGGAGGAGGTAGAAGACCGAGAACTCTGGAGGAGGTAGAAGACAGAGGACTCTGGAGGAGTGGAAGACCGAGGACTCTAGAGGAGGTGGAAGACCGAGGACTCTGGAGGAGGTGGAAGACAGAGGACTCTGGAGGAGGTGGAAGACAGAGGAGTCTGGAGGAGGTGGAAGACAGAGGACTCTGGAGGAGGTGGAAGACAAAGGAGTCTGGAGGAGGTGGAAGACAGAGGACTCTGGAGGAGGTGGAAGACAGAGGACTCTGAAGGAGGTAGAAGACAGAGGACTCTGGAGGAAGTGGAAGACAGAGGACTCTGGAGGAGGTGGAGGACAGAGGAGTCTGGAGGAGGTGGAGGACAGAGGAGTCTGGAGGAGGTGGAATACAGAGGAGTCTGGAGGAGGTGGAAGACAGAGGAGTCTGGAGGAGGATGAAGACAGAGGACTCTGGAAAAGGTGGAAGACAGAGGAGTCTGGAGGAGGTGGAGGACAGAGGAGTCTGGAGGAGGTAGAAGACCGAGGACTCTGGAGGAGGTAGAAGACAGAGGACTCTGGAGGAGGTGGAAGACCGAGGACTCTGGAGGAGGTGGAAGACCGAGGACTCTGGAGGAGGTGGAAGACAGAGGAGTCTGGAGGAGGTGGAAGACAGAGGAGTCTGGAGGAGGTGGAAGACAGAGGACTCTGGAGGAGGTGGAAGACAGAGGAGTCTGGAGGAGGTGGAAGACCGAGGACTCTGGAGGAGGTGGAAGACAGAGGACTCTGGAGGAGGTGGAAGACAGAGGACTCTGGAGAAGGTGGAAGACAGAGGAGTCTGGAGGAGGTGGAAGACAGAGGACTCTGGAGGAGGTGGAAGACAGAGGACTCTGGAGGAGGTGGAAGACAGAGGACTCTGGAGGAGGTGGAAGACCGAGGACTCTGGAGGAGGTGGAAGACAGAGGACTCTGGAGGAGGTAGAAGACAGAGGACTCTGGAGGAGGTGGAAGGCAGAGCAGTCTGTGGAGGAGGTGGAAGACAGAGGACTCGGGAGGAGGTGGAAGACAGAGGACTCGGGAGGAGGTAGAAGACAGAGGACTCTGGAGGAGGTGGAAGGCAGAGGACTCGGGAGGAGGTGGAAGGCAGAGCAGTCTGTGGAGGATAGAGGAGTCTGGAGCAAATGGACAGAGAAGTCTGGAGGAGGAGGACAGAGTCATCTGGAGGAGGACAGGAGTCTGCAGGAGGAGGACAGAGAGCTGTTTCATAGAGAACATTGTGGCTTTGGTCTGGGTATTTTTGTGTATGGTGAAGTTGAGAGAGATATCTGATCATCATCTATTGTGTAAGTGGGGAGGGGTCTTTACTCATCTCATTTGAAATGAACGGTCATAGTATCTTCAACCATCAGACAGTGCAGTGAAGAATCTGTGGTGGTTTTAGAAATCTGGGATAAAATGTGAAGAATCACAGGATATCTCAGGTTGAAATGTAAAGACTCAAGACACATCCCGGTGCAAACAGCAAGGACTGAGGACACATCCTGGAGCGTGTCCAGCGTGGTTTTTTTTTTTTTGCCTTCCTCTGGATCAACATGTTAGGCTACGGGTTGAACTAGATGGACTTAGAGTCTCCCTTCAACCTTAAAAACTATGATACTATGATACTATGACCGAAGACACATCCCGGGGTGAAGCGTGAGGACACTTCACAGAGCGAAGCGTAAGAACTGACGACACATCCTGGAACGAAGCGTGAGGACTGTGGACACAGCCTGGGGCGAAGCGTGAGGACACAGCCTGGGGCGAAGCGTGAGGACACAGCCTGGGGCGAAGCGTGAGGACACAGCCTGGGGCGAAGCGTGAGGACTGTGGACACAGCCTGGGGCGAAGCGTGAGGACTGTGGACACAGCTTGGGGCGAAGCGTGAGGACTGTGGACACAGCTTGGGGCAAAGCGTGAGGACTGAGGACACAGCCTGGGGCGAAGCGTGAGGACTGAGGACACAGCCTGGGGCGAAGCGTGAGGACTGTGGACACAGCCTGGGGCGAAGCGTGAGGACACAGCCTGGGGCGAAGCGTGAGGACACAGCCTGGGGCGAAGCGTGAGGACTGTGGACACAGCCTGGGGCGAAGCGTGAGGACTGTGGACACAGCCTGGGGCAAAGCGTGAGGACTGAGGACACAGCCTGGGGCGAAGCGTGAGGACTGAGGACACAGCCTGGGGCGAAGCGTGAGGACTGTGGACACAGCCTGGGGCAAAGCGTGAGGACTGAGGACACCTCACTGGGCGAAGTGTGAGGACTGAGGATGCATCATGGGGGAAAGCATGAGGACTGAGGACACATCCTAGGGTTGAAGTGTGAGGACTGAGGACACCTCACTGGGCGAAGTGTGAGGACTGAGGACACATAACGGCGCAAAGCATGAGGACTGAGGACACATCCTGGGGTTGAAGTGTGAGGACTGAAGACGCTACCTGGTGCTAAAGCATGAGTTAGGAGAACACCTCACAGGGTGAAGCATAAGGACTTATGACACATCATGGGGTGAAGCATGAGGACTGGGGACACATCACGGGGCGAAGCATGAGGACTGGGGACACATCACGGGGCGAAGCATGAGGACTGGGGACACATCACGGGGTTGAAGTGGGAGGACTGAGGACACATCACGGGGCGAAGTGTAAGTACTGAGGACACACCATTGGGGTGAAGTGTGAGGACTGAGGACACATCCCGGGGTGAAGCGTGAGGTCTGTGGACACATCCCGGGGCAAAGAGTGAGGACACATCCCAGTGGTAAAGCGTGAGTAAGGAGGACACTTTACGGGGTGAAGTGTGAGGACTGAGGACACTTTACGGGGTGAAGTGTGAGGACTGAGGACACATCCTGGGGTGGAGAGGTGCACAATTTTAATTTCTCCATGGATAGAATAGAGCTACTGGCCCTGGACCTCCACTACTGTCCTCTCCACGTCTGTCTCATTCCTGCTCTTAAGTGCGCCACTCTTAATCCTCCCCGTGTTCCCCTCCCTGCGATCTCCCTGCTGAAAGTGGCTGGAACAGTACAGGGGCCCTTCAGTATAAAGTCAAGCCAAAGCAAGCCCCCCAATCATTGTGAGCCATGGTACTCATCAGTTGGTCAGGGAAGAAATTACTATAAGGGGCCAGTGCCCTCCGCTTGAGGTACACTGAACCCCTAGGTTATGTGGAGGCCCAGCTGATGCAATGTCTCCAATCATATAAGTAGGGATGAGTCTTTACCTGTGAGGCTGTGCTGGCTCCATGCAGTGTCTACACCAGGATAAGCTGCCCCAGAGTTGTTGTGATCAGGTATCAGCAATGATTAACTCATCCTGCCCCGAGCTCCACTATTTAGGGATCTACACTTACTTGAGATTCCTATAATTGTCTTTCCCTGGAATCAGTAACTATGGAGGATCCTTGACGGGGTGACAAGTACGGGGGTGGGATCTGTACATGAGGGACATGTACGCTAAGACCAGGATGGCACCAAAAGATATCAATAACCAATAATGTGTGATTTAATGGATTCTGATATATAGGGCCTCGTTCGGGGATCCCAGCCCCCACCTCAGGGCCTTTATTGATCCCAGCCCCCTATTTCATAACCGCCATAGATCCTAATGCTATGTACCAGGAAAGTTCATAACCTCCCACCCAAGGACACCCCATAGATTCTCATCCATTTCTAAAATCAGATTTCTCTCAGAGGACCTCCATGAATCACACCCTCTTACCCCAGGTTCCCATATCTCTCAGATGTCTCAAAGGACCCCCATAGATTACACAAAAAACACACAAAAAGAAACAATCATTACAACTTCCAATCTCCCAAAGGTTTCTCTCCGAGATCAAAGCCACAGGTGCCCCCATAACTCTCTTTTCTCTACATCAAGACATCCAAAAATAACAGCCCCTACACCAAGACATCCATAGATCACAGCCCCTTACACCAAGACATCCATAGATCACAGCCCCCTACACCAAGACATCCATAGATCACAGCCCCCTACACCAAGACATCCATAGATCACAGCCCCCTACACCAAGATATCCAGAGATCACAGCCCCCTACACCAAGATATCCATAGATCACAGCCCCCTACACCAAGACATCCATAGATCACAGCCCCCTACACCAAGACATCCATAGATCACAGCCCCCTATACCAAGACATCCATAGATCACAGCCCCCTACACCAAGATATCCAAAGATCACAGCCCCCTACACCAAGACATCCATAGATCACAGCCCCCTATACCAAGACATCCATAGATCACAGCCCCCTACACCAAGACATCCATAGATCACAGCCCCGTACACCAAGATATCCAGAGATCACAGCCCCCTACACCAAGACATCCATAGATCACAACCCCCTATACCAAGACATCCATAGATCACAGCCCCCTACACCAAGACATCCATAGATCACAGCCCCGTACACCAAGACATCCATAGATCACAGCCCCCTACACCAAGACATCCATAGATCACAGCCCCCTACACCAAGACATCCATAGATCACAGCTTCCTACACCAAGATATCCATAGATCACAGCCCCCTACACCAAGATATCCAGAGATCACAACCCCCTACACCAAGACATCCATAGATCACAGCCCCACAAAGACATCCATAGATCACAGCCCCTACACCAACACATCCATAGATCACAGCCCCCTACACCAAGACATCCATAAATCACAGCCCCCTACACCAAGACATCCATAGATCACAGCCCCCTACACCAAGACATCCATAGATCACAGCCCCCTACACCAAGACATCCATAGATCACAGCCCCGTACACCAAGATATCCATAGATCACAGCCCCCTACACCAAGATATCAATAGATCACAGCCCCACACACCAAGATATCAATAGATCACAGCCCCCTACACCAAGACATCCATAGATCACCGCCCCTACACCAAGACATCCATAAATCACCGCCCCTACACCAAGACATCCATAAATCACAGCCCCCTACACCAAGACATCCATAGATCACAGCCCCCTACACCAAGACATCCATAGATCACAGCCCCCTACACCAAGACATCCATAGATCACAGCCCCCTACACCAAGACATCCATAGATCACCGCCCCCTACACCAAGACATCCATAGATCACAACCCCCTACACCAAGACATCCATAGATCACAGCCCCCTACACCAAGATATCCATAGATCACAGCCCCCTACACCAAGACATCCATAGATCACAACCCCCTACACCAAGACATCCATAGATCACAGCCCCCTACACCAAGACATCCATAGATCACAACCCCCTACACCAAGACATCCATAGATCACAGCCCCCTACACCAAGACATCCATAGATCACAGCCCCCTACACCAAGACATCCATAGATCACAGCCCCCTACACCAAGACATCCATAGATCACAACCCCCTACACCAAGACATCCATAGATCACAGCCCCCTACACCAAGACATCCATAGATCACAACCCCCTACACCAAGATATCCATAGATCACAGCCCCCTACACCAAGATATCAATAGATCACAGCCCCCTACACCAAGATATCCATAGATCACAGCCCCACACACCAAGATATCAATAGATCACAGCCCCCTACACCAAGATATCAATAGATCACAGCCCCCTATACCAAGATATCCATAGATCACAGCCCCTACACCAAGACATCCATAGATCACAGCCCCCTACACCAAGATATCCATAGATCACAGCCCCTACACCAAGATATCCATAGATCACAGCCCCACACACCAAGATATCAATAGATCACAGCCCCCTACACCAAGATATCCATAGATCACAGCCCCTACACCAAGATATCCATAGATCACAGCCCCCTACACCAAGACATCCATAGATCACCGCCCCTACACCAAGACATCCATAAATCACAGCCCCCTACACCAAGACATCCATAGATCACAGCCCCCTACACCAAGACATCCATAGATCACAACCCCCTACACCAAGACATCCATAGATCACAGCCCCCTACACCAAGATATCCAGAGATCACAGCCCCCTATACCAAGACATCCATAGATCACAGCCCCCTACACCAAGACATCCATAAATCACAGCCCCCTACACCAAGACATCCATAGATCACAGCCCCCTACACCAAGACATCCATAGATCACAACCCCCTACACCAAGACATCCATAGATCACAGCCCCCTACACCAAGATATCCAGAGATCACAGCCCCCTATACCAAGACATCCAGAGATCACAGCCCCCTACACCAAGACATCCATAAATCACAGCCCCCTACACCAAGACATCCATAGATCACAGCCCCCTACACCAAGACATCCATAGATCACAGCCCCCTATACCAAGACATCCATAGATCACAGCCCCCTACACCAAGACATCCATAGATCACAGCCCCCTACACCAAGACATCCATAGATCACAGCCCCCTACACCAAGACATCCATAGATCACAGCCCCCTACACCAAGACATCCATAGATCACAGCCCCCTACACCAAGACATCCATAGATCACAGCCCCCTACACCAAGATATCCATAGATCACAGCCCCCTACACCAAGACATCCATAGATCACAGCCCCCTACACCAAGACATCCATAGATCACAGCCCCCTATACCAAGACATCCATAGATCACAGCCACACACACCAAGATATCCATAGATCACAGCCCCCTACACCAAGACATCCATAGATCACAGCCACACACACCAAGATATCCATAGATCACAGCCCCCTACACCAAGACATCCATAGATCACCGCCCCTACACCAAGACATCCATAGATCACAGCTCCCTACACCAAGACATCCATAGATCACAGCCCCCTACACCAAGACATCCATAGATCACAGCCCCTACACCAAGACATCCATAGATCACAGCCCCCTATACCAAGACATCCATAGATCACAGCCCCCTACACCAAGACATCCATAGATCACAGCCCCCTACACCAAGACATCCATAGATCACAGCCCCTACACCAAGACATCCATAGATCACAGCCCCCTATACCAAGACATCCATAGATCACAGCCCCCTACACCAAGACATCCATAGATCACAGCCCCCTACACCAAGACATCCATAGATCACAGCCCCCTACACCAAGACATCCATAGATCACAGCCCCCTATACCAAGACATCCATAGATCACAGCCCCCTACACCAAGATATCCAGAGATCACAGCCCCCTACACCAAGACATCCATAGATCACAGCCCCCTACACCAAGACATCCATAGATCACAGCCCCCTACACCAAGACATCCATAGATCACAGCCACACACACCAAGATATCCATAGATCACAGCCCCCTACACCAAGATATCCATAGATCACAGCCCCCTACACCAAGATATCCATAGATCACAGCCCCCTATACCAAGACATCCATAGATCACAGCCCCCTACACCAAGATATCCAGAGATCACAGCCCCCTACACCAAGACATCCATAGATCACAGCCCCCTACACCAAGACATCCATAGATCACAGCCCCTACACCAAGACATCCATAGATCACAGCCCCCTATACCAAGACATCCATAGATCACAGCCCCCTATACCAAGACATCCATAGATCACAGCCCCCTACACCAAGATATCCATAGATCACAGCCCCATACACCAAGATATCAATAGATCACAGCCCCCTACACCAAGATATCCATAGATCACAGCCCCCTACACCAAGACATCCATAGATCACAGCCCCCTACACCAAGACATCCATAGATCACAGCTCCCTACACCAAGACATCCATAGATCATAGCCCCCTACAACCTTATATACTGGGTGTAATCCTCAGTATCTGTATTATTCTGTATATATACACTGCACAGTACCACTTCTCCTGTCCTGTATACTGGATGTAATCCTCAGTATCTGTATTATTCTGTATATATACACTGCACAGTACCACTTCTCTTGTCCTGTATACTGGGTGTAATCCTCAGTATCTGTATTATTCTGTATATATACACTGCACAGTACCACTTCTCCTGTCCTGTATACTGGGTGTAATCCTCAGTACCTGTATTATTCTGTATATATACACTGCACAGTACCACTCCTCCTGTCCTGTATACTGGGTGTAATTCTCAGTATCTGTATTATTCTGTATATATACACTGCACAGTACCACTCCTCCTGTCCTGTATACTGGGTGTAATCCTCAGTATCTGTATTATTCTGTATATATACACTGCACAGTGCCACTTCTCCTGTCCTGTATACTGGGTGTAATCCTCAGTACCTGTATTATTCTGTATATATACACTGCACAGTACCACTCCTCCTGTCCTGTATACTGGGTGTAATTCTCAGTATCTGTATTATTCTGTATATATACACTGCACAGTACCACTCCTCCTGTCCTGTATACTGGGTGTAATCCTCAGTATATGTATTATTCTGTATATATACACTGCACAGTACCACTTCTCCTGTCCTGTATACTGGGTGTAATCCTCAGTATCTGTATTATTCTGTATATATACACTGCACAGTACCACTTCTCCTGTCCTGTATACTGGGTGTAATCCTCAGTATATGTATTATTCTGTATATATACACTGCACAGTACCACTTCTCCTGTCCTGTATACTGGGTGTAATCCTCAGTATCTGTATTATTCTGTATATATACACTGCACAGTACCACTTCTCCTGTCCTGTATACTGGGTGTAATCCTCAGTACCTGTATTATTCTGTATATATACACTGCACAGTACCACTTCTCCTGTCCTGTATACTGGGTGTAATCCTCAGTATCTGTATTATTCTGTATATATACACTGGACAGTACCACTTCTCCTGTCCTGTATACTGGGTGTAATCCTCAGTACCTGTATTATTCTGTATATATACACTGCACAGTACCACTTCTCCTGTCCTGTATACTGGGTGTAATCCTCAGTACCTGTATTATTCTGTATATACACTGCACAGTACCACTTCTCCTGTCCTGTATACTGGGTGTAATCCTCAGTACCTGTATTATTCTGTATATATACACTGCACAGTACCACTCCTCCTGTCCTGTATACTGGGTGTAATCCTCAGTATCTGTATTATTCTGTATATATACACTGTACAGTACCACTTCTCCTGTCCTGTATACTGGGTGTAATCCTCAGTATCTGTATTATTCTGTATATATACACTGCACAGTACCACTTCTCCTGTCCTGTATACTGGGTGTAATCCTCAGTATCTGTATTATTCTGTATATATACACTGCACAGTACCACTTCTCCTGTCCTGTATACTGGGTGTAATCCTCAGTATCTGTATTATTCTGTATATATACACTGCACAGTACCACTTCTCTCCTGTATACTGGGTGTAATCCTCAGTATCTGTATTATTCTGTATATATACACTGCACAGTACCACTTCTCCTGTCCTGTATACTGGGTGTAATCTTCAGTATCTGTATTATTTTGTATATACACTGCACAGTACCACTTCTCCTGTCCTGTATACTGGGTGTAATCCTCAGTAGCTGTATTATTCTGTATATATATACTGCACAGTACCACTTCTCTCCTGTATGCTGGGTGTAATCCTCAGTATCTGTATTATTCTGTATATATACACTGCACAGTACCACTTCTCCTGTCCTGTATACTGGGTGTAATCCTCAGTATCTGTATTATTCTGTATATATATACTGCACAGTACCACTTCTCTCCTGTCCTGTATACTGGGTGTAATCCTCAGTATCTGTATTATTCTGTATATATACACTGCACAGTACCACTTCTCCTGTCCTGTATACTGGGTGTAATCCTCAGTATCTGTATTATTCTGTATATATACACTGCACAGTACCACTTCTCCTGTCCTGTATACAGGGTGTAATCCTCAGTATCTGTATTATTCTGTATATATACACTGCACAGTACCACTTCTCCTTTCCTGTATACTGGGTGTAATCCCCAGTATCTCTATTATTCCGTGTATATATACACTGCACAGTACCATTTCTCCTGTATACTGGGTGTAATCCTCAGTGTCTGTATTATTCTGTATATATACACTGCACAGTACCACTTCTCCTGTCCTGTATACTGGGTGCAATCCTCAGTATATGTATTATTCTGTATATATACACTGCACAGTACCACTTCTCCTGTCCTGTATACTGGGTGTAATCCTCAGTATCAGTATTATTCTGTATATACACTGCACAGTACCACTTCTGTCCTGTATACTGGGTGCAATCCTCAGTATATGTATTATTCTGTGTATATACACTGCACAGTACCACTTCTCCTATCCTGTATACTGGGTGTAATCCTCAGTATCTGTATTATTCTGTATATATACACTGCACAGTACCACTTCTCCTGTCCTGTATACTGGGTGTAATCCTCAGTATCTGTATTGTTCTGTATATATACACTGCACAGTACCACTTCTCCTGTCCTGTATACTGGGTGTAATCCTCAGTATCTGTATTGTTCTGTATATATACACTGCACAGTACCACTTCTCCTGTCCTGTATACTGGGTGTAATCCTCAGTATCTATATTATTCTGTATATATACACTGCACAGTACCACTTCTCCTGTCCTGTATACTGGGTGTAATCCTCAGTATCTGTATTATTCTGTATATATACACTGCACAGTACCACTTCTTCTGTCCTGTATACTGGGTGTAATCCTCAGTATCTGTATTATTCTGTATATATACACTGCACAGTACCACTTCTCCTGTCCTGTATACTGGGTGTAATCCTCAGTATCTGTATTATTCTGTATATATACACTGCGCAGTACCACTTCTCCTGTCCTGTATACTGGGTGTAATCCTCAGTATCTGTATTGTTCTGTATATATACACTGCACAGTACCACTTCTCCTGTCCTGTATACTGGGTGTAATCCTCAGTATCTATATTATTCTGTATATATACACTGCACAGTACCACTTCTCCTGTCCTGTATACTGGGTGTAATCCTCAGTATCTGTATTATTCTGTATATATACACTGCGCAGTACCACTTCTCCTGTCCTGTATACTGGGTGTAATCCTCAGTATCTGTATTGTTCTGTATATATACACTGCACAGTACCACTTCTCCTGTCCTGTATACTGGGTGTAATCCTCAGTATCTATATTATTCTGTATATATACACTGCACAGTCACTTCTCCTGTCCTGTATACTGGGTGTAATCCTCAGTAGCTGTATAATTCTGTATATATACACTGCACAGTACCACTTCTCCTGTCCTGTTTACTGGGTGTAATCCTCAGTGTCTGTATTATTCTGTATATATACACTGCACAGTACCACTTCTCCTGTCCTGTATACTGGGTGTAATCCTCAGTATCTGTATTATTCTGTATATATACACTGCACAGTACCACTTCTCCTGTCCTGTATACTGGGTGTAATCCTCAGTACCTGTATTATTCTGTGTATATATACACTGCACAGTACCACTTCTCCTGTCCTGTATACTGGGTGTAATCCTCAGTATCTGTATTATTCTGTATATATACACTGCACAGTACCACTTCTTCTGTCCTGTATACTGGGTGTAATCCTCAGTACCTGTATTATTCTGTATATATACACTGCACAGTACCACTTCTCCTGTCCTGTATACTGGGTGTAATCCTCAGTATCTGTATTATTCTGTATATATACACTGCACAGTACCACTTCTCCTGTCCTGTATACTGGGTGTAATCCTCAGTATCTGTATTATTCTGTATATATACACTGCACAGTACCACTTCTCCTGTCCTGTATACTGGGTGTAATCCTCAGTATCTGTATTGTTCTGTATATATACACTGCACAGTACCACTTCTCCTGTCCTGTATACTGGGTGTAATCCTCAGTATCTATATTATTCTGTATATATACACTGCACAGTACCACTTCTCCTGTCCTGTATACTGGGTGTAATCCTCAGTATCTGTATTATTCTGTATATATACACTGCGCAGTACCACTTCTCCTGTCCTGTATACTGGGTGTAATCCTCAGTATCTGTATTGTTCTGTATATATACACTGCACAGTACCACTTCTCCTGTCCTGTATACTGGGTGTAATCCTCAGTATCTATATTATTCTGTATATATACACTGCACAGTCACTTCTCCTGTCCTGTATACTGGGTGTAATCCTCAGTAGCTGTATAATTCTGTATATATACACTGCACAGTACCACTTCTCCTGTCCTGTTTACTGGGTGTAATCCTCAGTGTCTGTATTATTCTGTATATATACACTGCACAGTACCACTTCTCCTGTCCTGTATACTGGGTGTAATCCTCAGTATCTGTATTATTCTGTATATATACACTGCACAGTACCACTTCTCCTGTCCTGTATACTGGGTGTAATCCTCAGTACCTGTATTATTCTGTGTATATATACACTGCACAGTACCACTTCTCCTGTCCTGTATACTGGGTGTAATCCTCAGTATCTGTATTATTCTGTATATATACACTGCACAGTACCACTTCTTCTGTCCTGTATACTGGGTGTAATCCTCAGTACCTGTATTATTCTGTATATATACACTGCACAGTACCACTTCTCCTGTCCTGTATACTGGGTGTAATCCTCAGTATCTGTATTATTCTGTATATATACACTGCACAGTACCACTTCTCCTGTCCTGTATACTGGGTGTAATCCTCAGTATCTGTATTATTCTGTATATATACACTGCACAGTACCACTTCTCCTGTCCTGTATACTGGGTGTAATCCTCAGTATCTGTATTATTCTGTATATATACACTGCACAGTACCACTTCTCCTGTCCTGTATACTGGGTGTAATCCTCAGTATCTGTATTATTCTGTATATATACACTGCACAGTACCACTTCTCCTGTCCTGTATACTGGGTGTAATCCTCAGTATCTGTATTATTCTGTATATATACACTGCACAGTACCACTCCTCCTGTCCTGTATACTGGGTGTAATCCTCAGTACCTGTATTATTCTGTATATATACACTGCACAGTACCACTTCTCCTGTCCTGTATACTGGGTGTAATCCTCAGTATCTGTATTATTCTGTATATATACACTGCACAGTACCACTCCTCCTGTCCTGTATACTGGGTGTAATCCTCAGTATCTGTATTATTCTGTATATATACACTGCACAGTACCACTTCTCCTGTCCTGTATACTGGGTGTAATCCTCAGTACCTGTATTATTCTGTATATATACACTGCACAGTACCACTTCTCCTGTCCTGTATACTGGGTGTAATCCTCAGTATCTGTATTATTCTGTATATATACACTGCACAGTACCACTTCTCCTGTCCTGTATACTGGGTGTAATCCTCAGTAGCTGTATTATTCTGTATATATACACTGCACAGTACCACTTCTCCTGTCCTGTATACTGGGTGTAATCCTCAGTATCTGTATTATTCTGTATATATACACTGCACAGTACCACTTCTCCTGTCCTGTATACTGGGTGTAATCCTCAGTATCTGTATTATTCTGTATATATACACTGCACAGTACCACTTCTCCTGTCCTGTATACTGGGTGTAATCCTCAGTACCTGTATTATTCTGTATATATACACTGCACAGTACCACTTCTCCTGTCCTGTATACTGGGTGTAATCCTCAGTATCTGTATTATTCTGTATATATACACTGCACAGTACCACTCCTCCTGTCCTGTATACTGGGTGTAATCCTCAGTATCTGTATTATTCTGTATATATACACTGCACAGTACCACTTCTCCTGTCCTGTATACTGGGTGTATTTCCCAGTATCTGTGTATATGGTCCTCATCCTCCTCTTCCTCCTCCCCTTTCTTCTTTATACCTCTCCCCTGCTGAGTGCTGTGAGCGCGGTTCTCCGCCCTTTTGCCCGTGTCTCTGTGTTGCGCCCCTTTATGGGGTACGAGCTCTTTCAGGCGCTCGTCTCTTCTCTGCTGCACTTATATTCACCACCATTTCCAATCCTGTGTAGCTGATAAAACCTGGAGAATATTGTAAACATTCACCTCGTTCTGGCGAATTCCTTCGCTGCCATCAAAGTGTCCGACCGTGAAGTCTCGCAGGACATCATTTCTCTGGACGCAGAGTTCCCAGGGAGCGAGCACTCAGCAGGGAGCGAGCACTCAGCAGGACGCACACGGAAACTGAACTAATCCTAATACAAAGGATCACTGCAAAGACTGTGCCCGGCGGGACGTCTCCGCGACATTCCTCCTCACCGGCAGTGGCCGGAGAATGCGAGGGGCCCAACATATCACAGAAAAAGAGCGAAACGAGACCATCCCAAGTGTGTCAGAGCCGTCAACCCGACTTCTGACCCAAAGCACACTATGACAGGATTGTTATAGAACGGTTTAAGCAGTCCTATGTAAATAATACTTCATCAGTGTTGAATGAAAACTATTGAATTTTTATTAAAGACTTGGTTAATGGTTATATTTTCTTAAATATTTGTGGTGTTACTTAGGACTGCAGGTGACATCTACATTATCTATACTCATAGATATTGCTGTGTTATCTGTGGTGTTACATGGGACTGCAGGTGACATATCTGGTGACTCAGCGTCTGGCCACTTGTGTCGGAGGTGAACTGTTGTTAATAAGGTCAAACGTATGATTCCTTTGTTAAATCAGAGTAGTTAGCCATTGTCTCATGTCAGACTGATCGGAGCCCTATTGTCTCTAAATGCAGATTGTTTGTAAATGCGGATTGCATTACAGCCTGTCACACGGAGGTTTTTACAAACATCGCCAACTGTCATGGCAGCATCAGGATCTGTTCAAACTACAGATTCTGGCACTCCACCTGAAAACTTCTCTAATGGCTGTGATTAGCGCAGGCAGACTCGGGCAACGACACATTGGTTGGCAGACTAGCAAGAGTTAATCACTAGAGTTGAGCGATGTTCGAGTCGAACGGTTCGCCAATTTCATGTTCGAGTGATTTTGGGCAATGTTCGAGCCGTTCGACGAACTCGAACAATTTGCTTAAAGCTTGGCAGTTCGAGTTACGTTCGAGAATGGTTCGATGACCAAAATCGTGGCTTTTCACAGTAAGGCTATGTGCGCACGTTGCGTATCTGCATGCGTCCTGCATCCCCAGCACAATCCCTCTCCCTTTCCTACTCACCGATCACGGGCCCAGCGCTGCACGGCTGTCACAAATCTCCAGCGGCTTTTCCTCTTTTGAAAATGGCTGCCGCCTCATTATTCAATCAGGTATTCCCTGCTTTCCCCGCCTACTGGTGCCCATGATTGGTTGCAATCAGACACGCCCCCTCAATGAGTGACAGCTGTCTCACTGCAACCAATCACAGCCGCCGGTGGGCGGGTCTATATCGTGCAGTAAAATAAATAAATAAATAATTGAAAAAAAATAAATAAAATAATGCGGTCCAAACTTTGATACCTGGAGGCTGGTATTGCCAGGATGAGGAGCGCCACATTATGGGGAGCCCTCCAGCCTAACAATATCACCCAGCAGCCGCCCGGAATTGCCGCATCCATTAGATGAGACAGTCCTGGGACTCTACCCAGCTCATCCTGAATTGCCCTGGTGCGGTGGCAATCGAGGTAATAAAGGGGTTAATCATGACAGGCGTCTCCCCGAGATACCTTCCATGATTAACCTGTAAGTGAAAGTAAAGAAACACACAAAGCGAAAATCCTTTATTTGGAATAAAAGACAAAAAAACACCTCATTTACCTCTTTATTAATCCCCAAACAACAATCCAGGTTCGAAGTAATCCACACGACACCGTCAGCTCTGCTACATGAAGCTGACAGGGAGCCCCGTAGAACACGAGCGCTCTGTGTCCTCTCCACGCAGCACCTGAAGTGAGCCGCGCTGTCACTGGAGACTTCACTCTGCAATGCAGAGGTCAAGATAACCAAATCTTCCTAAGTCTCCCTTTAGAGGCAGTGGCTCAATGGTTAGAGCTACTGCTTAAGCAGCATTAGTTCACGAGTTCAAGTCTCGGCCGCCCCGGTAAAGAGTTTAATTTATTTTTAATTTTAAATTATAATTATTATTTATTTATATTTTAATTTAATTATGCACTGAGGGGAGGAGCCAGACATCAGCTGTGAGCCGTGGGCCACACCTCTAAAATCGGAGCAGTTCACGGAATGAGGCTGCATTGCTCTCTCCTCTCCTCTCTCTTGTTCTGTCTCTCTCTTTCTCTCTCTCTCTTTCTGTCCCTCTCCTCTCTTTCTCTCTCTCTTCTCTCCTCTTCTCTCTCCTCTCTCTCTCTCTTCTCTCTCTCTTCTCTCCTCTTCTCTCTCCTCTCTCTCTTCTCTCCCTTCTCCCTCTCTCTCTTCTCTCTTCTTTCTCTCTCCCTCTCTTCTCTCTCCTCTCTCTCTTCTCTCTCTCCCTCTCTCTTCTTTTTTCTCTCTCTTTTCTCTCTCTCTCCTCTCTCTCTTTTCTCTCAGACCTGGAGAAGATCAGCTGATGCGGTCACCTGACGGAATCAGCTGACACTAAAAGTTGAGCGGTGAGACCAGCTTTTTACCGCCTGGCCGGCTAAACTATGAGCTGCTGCTGTTGGACAGGAGTCTGCACAGAAGTGTGTGTTTTTTTTTTTGCACTGATGCATCAGTTGATTGTATAAAAGTTGTTTATACAATTAGCTGCTGTGTCAGGTGATTCAGGCCCTTGAACCTGACACATCATCTGATCGCTTTGCCTTCCAGCAAACCGATCAGATGATATTGGATCCGGATTGGACGGCGCGGGACCCTTGACCCAGGATTACTTTGGAGGGGGGTTCTTTATTTCAATAAAGATGGAGTCACTAATTGTGTTGTGTTTTATTTCTAATAAAAATATTTTTCTGTGTGTTGTGTTTTTTTTTATCTGTACTGGAAATTCATGGTGGCCATGTCTAATATTGGCGTGACACCATAACTTTCGGGCTTAGGGCCAGTTGATTATATACAGCTAGCCCTAACCTAATTATTACCCAGCGAGCCACCCGTCACCAGGGTAGCTAGAAGAGTTGGATACAGCACCAGAAGATGGCACTTCTATGAAAGCGTCATTTTCTGGGGCGGCTATGGACTGCAATTCGCAGCAGGGGTGCCCAGAAAGCTTGGGAACCCTGCGCTGCGGATTCCAATCACCAGCTGCCTAGTTGTACCTGGCTGGACACAAAAATTGGGCTAAGCCCACGTCATTTTTTTTTAATTATTTCATGAAATTCATGAAATAATTAAAAAAAAAAAAAGGGCTTCCCTATATTTTTGGCTCCCAGCCGGGTATAAATAGGCAGCTGGGGGTTGGGGGCAGCCCGTAGCTGCCTACTGTACCTGGCTAGCATACAAATACATGGCGAAGCCCACATAATTTTTTTGGGGGGGGGGCAAAAAACTGCATGCAGTCCTGGATGGAGTATGCTGAGCCTTGTAGTTTTGCAGCTGCTGTCTGTCTGTATGGAGGAGAGCAGACAGCAGCTGCAGAACTACAAGGCTCAGCATGCTCCAGTCACTAGTGTATGCAGGAGAGCAGACAGCAGCTGCAGAACTACAAGGCTCAGCATACTCCATCCAGGACTGTATGCAGGAGTTTTTTGCCCCTCAAAAAAATGACGTGGGCTTTGCCATATTTTTGTATGCTAGCCAGGTACAGCAGGCAGGTTTGGCTGTCCCCAACCCCCAGCTGCCTATTTGTACCCGGCTGGGAACTAAAAAAAATAAGGAAGAACTTTTTTTTAATTATTTCATGAAATAATTAAAAAAAAAAAAGACACCACAAAAAATACTTTAATAGAAATAAATTCACAGACACACTTAGAGACTCCATGCTTATTACTCCCTCTCACCCCTCTACGATCCTGCTCTTCTGTCTTCTTTCTCCTTCAACCCATGCAGCTTTGCTACATCAGACAGCATTGCATGGGAGGAAGACGCTGCTGCTCCCGTGCAGTCTAATCACTCAGTGAGAGTGAGCAGAGGCTGCGGGCTGTAAGCGGTGACGTCACCGCTGCCACCATTGCGAAAGTAATCTGACAGGTGGTCACTATAGCAACGGTACTCTGATCACGTGAGTCCCGGTGCCGCAATTCACCGGCTGTGGCAGCCAGTTCTTGCATGTGGGCTGACTCTGTAAAGAGCGCCCACATGCAGGAACGAGGAAGCCGACCATGTGCCAGAGCATCTCGCCAGTATACGGAGATGCCCAAACGAGCACCGCATACCGGAGAGATGCACTGACAGGACCTAGCATGACGTCTAGCCATGTGACCAGTCTATAGCCAATGAGATAATACACACGTGACTGGTCACATGCTATTTTGATGTCACGGAAGGTCCTGTCATCAGTGCTGGTTACCGGGAGGACGCAGCGATTATCGGAAGGAAAAGCGGCGGGAGACAGAGTGCAGGACGCGTCGCAGGGACAGGTAAGTGTAATGGCAATGTTTATTAACTGTATGTGTACATGTATAATGTGTTTTTATGTGTTTGTGTTTGCCTCCCATTGTTTTCAATGGGGTTCACCGAACGGAGCCTCCGTTCGACGAACCGAACTCGAACTCTAGGGGGTGGCTCATCTCCATTAATCACTGCTTGTGAGTCTCCTTCGATCCAAAATTGTTTCTGTTTGCCAAATGCCAGAATAATGAGGGAGAGAGAAAGTTTTCAGGCATTTTTATTACTTTCTGCACAGTGAAGTTTACATACACTAAAGGGTGCTTTACACGCTGCGACATCGCTAGCGATTGCTAGCGATGTCGTGAGCGATAGCACCCGCCCCCGTCTGTTACGTCACCACCGGAGTCCGCTCCAGCGACTTCTGCTCCGATCGCCAGGTGACGCCGTGTTCCTGCCGTGGATGGTGCTGGTGATGGAAGAGGAGTCGATGCCAGTGGCACTGGTGGGCGCAGGCTCCGATCATCCACTGGGCTGGGTTATCTTGGGATCTGCAGTACCGCTGGCTGACTGTGGGTGGCGTGTGTCTTCCAGCGGAAGTTGCCAGCGTTCAACTTCGGCCAATGGGAAGACACCACACCCTTCTTAGCTCCCCTCCTGTCACATGACCACTGCCAGAGATAGTTCTGATTTCCTGGCTCCTGGTCCGCCCTATTCTGTTTTGTGATTCCTGTGTGCTGACTTCTGCGTGTTTTCTGACTGTTTTTGTACCTCGCTGCCCGATCCGGATTTGACCTCTGCTCCGTTTTCTGATTACGTCCTTGTCTGTCGATTCTGTCCCTGTTCTGCTATTCCTGGTTTGACCCTGCCTGACGACTACTCTCATCGGACTGCAGCCTTCCACGGGTAGTGATCTCCAGGGCCCTGTGTAATTCCAAATCCCTGTATAGGGGTTAAAGGGTTTCAGGGTTCTGGGGGTCCTGCTTGGTGAGTGGCTTCCCTCTAGTCTGTCCATTTCATCCCACCTGAGTCTGTTGATCCAGGCAGGCGTTACACCGTCGTTCGTGCGACATTTGTTGATCGCTGCCGTAGCGAACATTATCGCTACGGCAGCGTCACATGCACATACCTTTTCAGCGACGTCGCTGGGGCCGCCGAACAAGCCATCCCTCAAGGGGGAGGTGCGTTCGGCGTCAAAGCGACATCACTGCGGCGTCATTAAGTGGCCGCCCAATAGCAGAGGAGGGGCGGAGATGTGCGGCCGGAACATGCTGCCCACCTCCTTCCTTCCTCATTGCCGGTGGACGCAGGTAAGGAGATGTTCGTCGTTCCTGAGGTTTATTGGCAACTTCTGCGTTAATTACAGATACACCTGTGGATGTATTGTAATGCACCTGAAACACACGTCTTCTTTGTGTATAATCATGGGAAAGTCAAAAGAATTCAGCCAAGATCTGAGGAAGAGAATTTTGGACTTGCACAAGTCTGGTTCATCCTTGGGTGCAATTTCCAGATACCTGAAGGTGCCTCGTTAATCTGCACAAACAATTATACACAATTACAAACAAGATGGGAATGTGCAGCCATCATACCGCTCAGGAAGGAGACAGGTTCTGTGTACCAGAGATGAACGTGCTGTGGTCAGACATGTGCAGATCAACCCAAGAACAAAAGCAGAAGACCTTGTGAAGATGCTGGAGGAAGCTGGTAAGATTGTGTCATTATCCACAGTGAGACGAGTCCTGTATCAACATGGGCTGAAAGACCACTCTGCCCGGAAAAAGCCATTACTCCAAAAGAAACAGAAAAAGCCAGATTAATGTTTGTAAATATAGACAGGAACAAAGAGCTTAATATGTGGAGTCTTCCTGTGGTCTGACAAAACTAACATTGAGCTATTTGGCCATAATGACCATCGTTACATTTGGAGGAAAAAGGGAGAAGCTTTGACGCCTAAGAACATCATCCCAACTGTGACACACGGGGGGCAGCATCATGTTGTGGGGTTGTTTTGTTGCAGGAGGGACTGGTGACTTCACAAAATAGATGGCATCATGAGGAAAGAAGATTATATGTGGCAATACTGAAGAACATCTCAAGACATCAGCCAGGAACTTACAGCTTGGTGGAAATGGGGCTTCCAGATGGACAATGACCCGAAGCTACTGCCAAACTGGCCACAAAGTGGCTTAAGGAGAACAAAGTCAATGTTTTGGAGCGGCCATCACAAAGCCCTGATCTCAATCCTATGGAAAATGTATGGGCAAAGCTAAAAAGACCGGAGCGAGCGGCGACCTCCAAACATGGCTCAGTTACACCAGATCTGTCAGGAGGAATCGCCCCAAATTCCACCAACTATTGTGAGAAGCTTCTGGAAGGATCCAAAACGTTTCCCCCAAGTCACACAGTGTAAGGGCAATTCTTTTGTATAGAGAGTGGAGGGAAAAACCTGCAGATGTGTCTGTATAGAGAATTGAGGGAAAAACCTGCAGATGTGTCTGTATAGAGAATTGAGGGAAAAACCTGCAGATGTGTCTGTATAGAGAATTGAGGGAAAAACCTGCAGATGTGTCTGTATAGAGAGCGGAGGGAAAAACCTGCAGATGTGTCTTTATAGAGAGCGGAGGGAAACTAAGGGTTTGCACTGTGTTAGAAGACAGAATATCAAACCACCAATCCATTATATACCGTGCCCATGAATGTAAATCAGGCTGCCACGTAATTGGGAAAGGTGCGAGTATATCACAACCAGATGGATTGCAGGAAGAATTCTCCACTTCCAGTTTTGTTAGAATAATTATTTTTCTTCATCCCAGATGGTTTCCTCATCATCCGACCTTTTCCAGACTCATTCATCAGCCGCTCCTGGACTCACCACTGGTAAGCCGTTCCCGGATTCACCACCGGTAAGCCGCTCCCGGACTCACCACCGGTAAGTAAATTTCGATTGATACTCACATAGAATATTTCCAATTCTATTCAGAAAAATGCATATTAACCCTTTCAGTATTAAGCTGATAGATGCATTTGCTTTCTTTCCCCACGTTCCCCCCTGTCACCCCCATGTTACCAGGTCAATTCCTTTGATTTTGGGGAGTCTGGCATCGCTGTGATGGACCTGGTCGGTGTCTGGCTTTGGCTTTCAGTTCTGTGAGGTCTTCAGTGGTTTTTCAGTTTTCGATATCTCACGCTTTCGTGTTCGTAGTTTTATTCCTCTTGATGTTTGCCCTACGTACAGTTTTTTACAGGGACGCTGCGCACAGTAAATCTCTCCTTTGGAATTACATGACAAATGATGCCGATTGTACTGTCCTTGTATAAAGTGGAGTTTCCGAACCTTTTACTTGGCTTTACATCACCCGCATGAGAAGATCCCCTTGATATCCAGCCAACTAGTCTGTCTACCATTTCTTGATGGTTCAGGGTAACTGTGCACCAAAAGATCCTTAATATTTCTCGATCGTCGTGCATTAGCAGAAGGGGTTCTGGCTACTATTTCTTTAGGATGGGATCGCAGTGTGGGATACACCAGTGATTTTTTGCTGCTCTCATTGCTTATTGTAGGTTGTAATTAACCGGTCTTTATCATCATTCTGTCCTTTATTATCCTCTTTTTTTGTATAGTTGCTCATTCCTGGGTGCCTTCTTAGCTCTCATATTTCCTCTATGGAATTGCCGTTTGCTGTACCCTCTTTCCAAGAATCTTTCTCTCATATTTGCAGCTTGCAGTGCAAACGTTTATTGATCTGAGCAAATCCCTTTAATAGGTAATGACTAGAATTGAGCGGACTGCCAATAATCCGGGTCCGTGACAAAGAAGTCCGGATCCGATCCAGCCCCATATATGTCAATGGGGAGGAGAGAGGAGAGAGAAAAAAAAATAAAAAATAAGAAGCCGAATTCGGATCGTGCACCCCGAATCCCCGTGTCCGGGTCGGACGCGGATCTGTCACTCAAACGTCGCGGATCCAGATTTTGCCAGTCCGGGTCCGCTCAACACTAGTAATCACTTAAAGTTATCCCTTCCCTACTGGTGTGCCTCGAATTGTAGATGAAGGTATAAGGAGTCTGTTCCAATTTCCCCTCCACATAATCAAAATGTCCAAACTTTCCACTGTTCTTGCTGCTTTATAAGTTAGTATGATTTTGACATTATTATTATCCAGATTGGTCATTGACCGATGTAATTGAGCTAGCGTTCCTTCCTAGACAAACCAAACATCGTCTATAAAGCGTATCCATTCCTGGACAGGATTGCTTATAAAATTTGTCGCTCTTAAAAACAAATTTGTGTAAGATGGGGCTCAGGCTGCGCCCATTGCGGTGCCTTGAAGTTAAAAGTGCACTTGTTTATTAAGTAGTTAAAATGAAGTCCAGGAGTACCAATAATGTCTCAGTCATTTGTGGTTCGATGCCGCTTGAGGCCATCTTCATGTTAGATTGACAAGTAAAGCGCCTCCACGTCTCCTGCACCCATCAGCATTGTCCTCAGGTAGAACTGGTCTAATCTCTGGAGGCCCCAGTGGTATCTGTAGTAAAATGACAAGGTGGCTACCAATGGTTTTAAATAAAAATCAGTTGTTTAATAAGTCACATAAGCCACCATTGTCCTCCACTATCGGTCTCACAGGAGGATCCAGTGGATTTTTATGAACTTTGGGTATCAAATAGGAAGACGGTAAACGAGGATCTAGTTTTTTTAATAGTGTCCACCGTCTGTTTAGGAATCATTCCTTCCTCAAATGCTCCATCAAGGATATTCGGCAATCCCTGCTTCAATTTCATTGGAATTATTACATAGTAAGCCAGAGCTAATAATATTGATCGATCGGATCAATATGAGATATTATGCTTATAATATCGGATTATGAGATATAGTCACATCTAATATAAGTTCAGTTTCTAGACAATTAGTCAGAATTCTGAAATAATGAATCAGAGTGACAAGACAGAAGTTTAGGCTCCAAATAACAAGGTCAAAGTGCTGAGATGATAAGTCAGAGCTGTGATATAATCCGCCAGAGCTCACATAATGTGCCAGAAAATGTAGATAAGAAGCCAGTGATTTAGGGTGCCTTCACACTTTAGCGATGCAGCAGCGATCCGACCAGCGATCTGACCTGGTCAGGATCGCTGCTGCATCGCTACATGGTCGCTGGTGAGCTGTCAAACAGGCAGATCTCACCAGCGACCAGTGACCAGCCCCCAGCCAGCAGTGACGTGCAAGCGACGCTGCGCTTGCACGGAGCCGGCGTCTGGAAGCTGCGGACACTGGTAACTAAGGTAAACATGGGGTATGGTTACCCGATGTTTACATTAGTTACCAGCGCACACCGCTTAGCTTTGCTCTCCTAGCTACAGTACACATCGGGTTAATTAACCTGATGTGTAATGCAGCTACATGTGCAGAGAGCAGGGAGCCGCGCACACCGCTTAGCTTTGCTCTCCTAGCTACAGTACACATCGGGTTAATTAACCTGATGTGTAATGCAGCTACATGTGCAGGGAGCCGCGCACACTGAGCGCTGGCTCCCTGCTCTCCTAGCTACAGTACACATCGGGTTAATTACCCGATGTGTGCTGCAGCTACATGTGCAGAGAGCAGGGAGCCGCGCACACTGAGCGCTGGCTCCTTGCTCTCCTAGCTACAGTACACATCGGGTTAATTAACCTGATGTGTAATGCAGCTACATGTGCAGAGAGCAGGGAGCCGCGCACACTGAGCGTTGGCTCCTTGCTCTCCTAGCTACAGTACACATCGGGTTAATTACCCGATGTGTGCTGCAGCTACATGTGCAGAGAGCAGGGAGCCGCGCACACTGCTTAGCGCTGGCTCCTTGCTCTCCTAGCTACAGTACACATCGGGTTAATTAACCCGATGTGTAATGCAGCTACATGTGCAGAGAGCCGGAGCCGGCAGCACAGGCAGCGTGAGAGCTGCGGAGGCTGGTAACTAAGGTAAATATCGGGTAACCACCTTGGTTACCCGATGTTTATCTTGGTTACAGCTTACCGCGGCTGTCAGACGCCGGCTCCTGCTCCTGCTTCATTTGTCGCTCTCTCGCTGTCACACACAGCGATCTGTGCGTCACAGTGGGAGAGCGCCTTTGAAGAAAACGAACCAGGGCTGTGTGTAACGAGCAGCGATCTCGCAGCAGGGGCCAGATCGCTGCTCATTGTCACACACAGCGAGATCGCTAATGAGGTCACTGCTGCGTCACAAAAAGCGTGACTCAGCAGCGATCTCGGCAGCGAGCTCGCTGTGTGTGAAGCACCCCTTAGGAAAGTAGCAGATTAGCGATAACACTATCATATTACGCTGATATTTGGAGATAGTTGTGAGATAAGAGGGCCGATCTTTGATCTAATAATGGACCAACGAAGGTTAAGAGATAGTAAGTGAGAGCTTCAAGACAATAAATCAGAGCTTCGAATTAGGAAGTCATTTGGGGATATAATAACTGAGAATTTTGGGACATTAACGCCTTAAACCAATCACAGTTTGTCAAAGTGACCTCAACATAGAAACTAAAATAAGTAATAAAATGTTGTGCAAAAATGATCCCTCTTAGCCATTTGTTCATTTGTGATTTCAGCAGACTGTTCTGGGCAGAGCATTGACTCAAACTGACTGTGTCGCTTTCAGACGTAACATTTTGCTGTGACAAAGATGAGCCAAATATTCCATAACACCCTCCACAAATGCTGGAGTCAAAAGAGGTAACAATGCTCCATTCTGCCCCCAATCAAATTCCTCTCCCCTTATGGCACTCGCTTTGGAGCTCTCCTTGATCTGAATTCTCAGCACACGCACACTGTATCATCTGTATGTGTGCTGGTGCTACTCTTCTCTGCAGCGGCCTCTCGCTGCCCTGGGTAGGCGAAGCTGACAAGACATGGTAGAGCACATACTCTGACACTGTGTGCTCACACTCGCTGAGCTCCTGTAGTGGTGTCAGTATCAGACACTCACTATTGTGTGATCCTACCTGCAGCAAGTAGCCGCAGCAGACAGGAAAGGGAGATGAGAACAGACATTGATGTGTTGCGGGCAGGGGACAGACCACGGCAGGGGGGCTGCTCCAGATTCTTGGATCCGGGGTTGTGGCGGTGGCTCGAGGGGGGAACTGGATCTGGGCCTGAACACCCGTCCGCCGCCCACAACTGAAAAAGGGGTCACTAATAGCACACCAACTGCCTTCACTCTGAAGCACAGCCTCACCACTTAGTATCATATATCTGTAGAGGAAAGAATGGCTCACAAATATGGTCCTCCACTGCAGCCAGGACGTCACTTGAACCAGGTCATGGATCCTCCTCGGGAGCTGGTCACGGATCCTCCTTGGGAGCCAGTGACAGATCATCCTTGGGAGTCAGTGACGGATCCTCCTCAGAAGTCGGTCACTGATCCTCCTCGGGAGTCGGTCACGGATCCTCCTCATGAGCTGGTGATGGATCCTCCTTGGAAGCAGGGGACAGATCCTCCTCAGGAACTGGACACGGATCCTCCTCGGGAGCTGGTCACGGATCTTCCTCGGGAGCTGGTCACGGATCTTCCTCGGGAGCTGGTCACGGATCTTCCTCGGGAGCCCGGTCACGGATCCTCCTCATGATCTGGTGATGTATCCTCCTTGGGAGCAGGGGACAAATCCTCCTCGGGAACTGGACACGGATCCTCCTCGGGAACTGGACACGAATCTTCCTCGGGAACTGGACACAAATCTTCCTCGGGAACTGGACACAAATCTTCCTCGGGAGCCGGACACAGATCCTCCTCGGGAGCCGGACACAGATCCTCCTCGGGAGCCGGACACGGATCCTCCTCGGGAGCCGGACACAGATCCTCCTCGGGAGCCGGACACGGATCCTCCTCGGGAACTGGAAACGAATCTTCCTTGGGAGCCGGACACGGATCCTCCTCGGGAACTTGAAACTAATCTTCCTCGGGAGCCGGACACGGATCCTCCTCAGGTGCCGGTGACGGTCCTCTTCAGCTCATCAGGAGCCAGTCACGGTCCTCCTTGAGAGCCAGTCATAGTCCTCCTCTGGCACTGGTCATGGATCTTCAGCTGTAAGCTTGCTCCGCTGCCTACAGGAACGTCCTGCTGCAGGTTCAGACGCCAACTCTGCCTCTTCTTATCCCAGCCAAGCCTTTTATATTTAGTAACTGCACCACCATTGTAACTGACCTGGTGTTTCCTATTATCTGCTCCCTAGGGGACATAAACTTTGCTCTTCAATTCCTATTGTTCTTTTTCTCTCCATTGTCCCAAGTCTTACCAACCTCAATCAGTAAATTTCAACGCTTACTTGCAGATACACGGTTTAAGCAATGCTGCTTGCATCTTTTCTCTTATTCATCCCCGTACATTAGTGTATTAAAAAGGAGAATAATGTGTAATTATTATACAAGTTCAGAAGTCAGACGAGGTCGGCGTGTGTAGGCTAGAGGTCGGCGTGTGGAGAGGAAAGGTCGGCGTGTGTAGGCAAAAGGTCGGCACGTGCAGGGAGAAAGTCGGCACATGTAGGGGAGAGGTCGGCTTGTGTAGACTAGAGGTCGGCGTGTGGAGAGGAAAGGTCGGCTCGTGCAGGGAGGAAGTCGGCACATGTAGGGGAGAGGTCTGCGTGTGTAGTCGAGAGGTCGGCGTGTGTAGTCGAGAGGTCGGCGTGTGTAGTCGAGAGGTCGGCGTGTGTAGTCGAGAGGTCGGCGTGTGTAGTCGAGAGGTCGGCGTGTGTGGGCTAGAGGTCGGCGTGTGGAGAGGAAAGGTCGGCGTGTGTAGGCAAAAGGTCGGCACGTGCAGGGAGAAAGTCGGCACATGTAGGGGAGAGCTCTGCGTGTGTAGTCGAGAGGTCGGCGTGTGTAGTCGAGAGGTCGGCGTGTGTGGGCTAGAGGTCGGCGTGTGGAGAGGAAAGGTCGGCTCGTGCAGGGAGCAAGTCGGCACATGTAGGGGAGAGGTCTGCGTGTGTAGTCGAGAGGTCGGCGTGTGTAGTCGAGAGGTCGGCGTGTGTAGTCGAGAGGTCGGCGTGTGTAGTCGAGAGGTCGGCGTGTGTGGGCTAGAGGTCGGCGTGTGTGGGCTAGAGGTCGGCGTGTGTGGGTGAGAGGTCGTGAATAGAAGAGGTTGGCATGTGAATGGAAGAGGTTTGCAAGTGGAGGTGAGAGGTCGGGACATGGAGGAGAGAAGTTGGCACGTGAATGAAAGAGGTTTGCAAGTGGTGAGAGGTCAACACATGGAGGTAAAACGTTGGCGCATGAAGGAGAGAGCTCGGCGCGTGGAGGAGTGAGGTTGGCACGTTGAGGAGTGAGGTTGGCGTGTGGAGAGAGAGATTGGCCCGTGGAGGTGAGAGGTCAGTGCATTGAGGAGAGAGATCGGCGTGTGGAGGAGAGAGGTTGGCGTGTGAAGGTGAAAAATTGTCGCGTGGAGGTGAGAGGTCAGCGCATAGAAGACGCAAAGGTCAGCACATGGTGGTGAGAGGTCAGTGGATAGAGATGAGAGGTTGGCACGGAGAGGAAAGAACTTGGCTCATCACGTTGAGAGTCTCCAGCCCGAGAGCTAAAAGCAGACACAGAACCAGCAGGGGCAGTACTGAGGGTCTGCAGCCCGGGGGGTAATATTACTAAGGGAGATGTTGCCAGGGCGTGATATTATTGGAGGTTGATGTTACTGAGTGATGATGATATTGGGGGGAGATGTTACCAGGGATGATCATATTGGGGGTTGATGTTACTGGAGATGATGATATTGGGGGTTGATGTTACCGGGGGATGATGTGTAACGCCTGCCTGGATCAACAGACTCAGGTGGGATGAAATGGACAGGCTAGAGGGAAGCCACTCACCAAGCAGGACCCCCAGAACCCTGAAACCCTTTAACCCCTATCCAGGGATTTGGAATTGCACAGGGCCCTGGAGATCACTACCTGTGGAAGGCTGCAGTCCGATGAGAGTAGTCGTCAGGCAGGGTCAAACCAGGAATAGCAGAACAGGGACAGAATCGGCAGACAAGGACGTAATCAGAAAACGTAGCAGAGGTCAAATCCGAATTGGGCAGCGAGGTACAAAAACAGCAGGCAGAAGGGTAGTCAGAAAACACGCAGAAGTCAGCACACAGGAATCATAAAACAGAATAGGGCGGACCAGGAGCCAGGAAATCAGAACTATCTCTGGCAGAGGTGAACAGACAGGAGGGGAACTAAGAAGGGTGTGGTGTCTTCCCATTGGCTGTAGCTGAACGCTGGCAACTTCAGCTGGAAGACACACGCCACCACAGTCAGCCAGCGGTACTGCAGATCCCACAATAAGCCAGCCCAGTGGATGATTGGAGCCTGCGCCCACCGGTGCCGCTGGCATCGACTACTCTCCCATCACCAGCACCATCCACAGCAGGAACACGGCGTCGCCTAGCGATCGGAGCAGAAGTCGCTGGAGCGGACTCCGGTAGTGACGTAACATGATGATATTGGGGAGAGATGAAATTTGGGGCTTATGTTACCAGGGGATGATGATATTGGGTATTGATGTTACGGGGGGATGATGATATAGGGGGGAGATGTTACCGGGAGATGATGATATTGGGGCTTATTTTACCGGCGGATGATGATATTGAGGGTTGATGTTACCGGGGGATGATGATATTAGGGGTTGATGTTACCGGGGGATGATGATATTGGGGGTTTATGTTACCGAGGGATGAAGATATTGGGGGTTGATGTTACCGAGGGATGATGATATTGGGGGTTGATGTTACCGGGGGATGATGATATTGGGGGTTTATGTTACCGGGGGATGATATTAGGGGTGGATGTTACCGGGGGATGATATTGAGGGTTGATGTTACCGGGGGATGATGATATTGGGGGTTTATGTTACCGAAGGATGAAGATATTGGGGGTTTATGTTACCGAGGGATGATGATATTGGGGGTTGATGTTACCGGGGGATGATGATATTGGGGGTTGATGTTACCGGGGGATGATGGGGTGATGGTGATATTGGGGGTTTATGTTACTGGAGGATGATGATATTGGGGGTTTATGTTACCGAGGGATGATGATATTGGGGTTGATGTTACAGGGTGATGATGATATTGGGGGGTTGATGTTATTGGGTGATGATGGTATTGCGGGTTGATGTTACCGGGTGATGATGATATTGCGGGTTGATGTCACTGGGTGATGATGATATTGCGGGTTGATGTCACTGGGTGATGATGATATTGCGGGTTGATGTCACTGGGTGATGATGATATTGCGGGTTGATGTTACCGGGTGATGATGATATTGCGGGTTGATGTCACTGGGTGATGATGATATTGGGGGGAGATGTTTCCGGGGGATGATGATATTAGGGGAGATGTTACCGGAGGATGATGATATTGGGGGGAGATGTTACCGGAGGATGATGACATTGGGGGAGATGTCACCGGGGGATGATGATATTGGAGGGAGATGTTGCCGGGGGATGATATTGGGGGAGATGTTTCCGGGGGATGATGATATTGGGGGGAGATGTTTCCGGGGGATGATGATGATATTGGGGGGGGGGATGTTTCCGGGGGATGATGATATTGGGGGAGATGTTTCCGGGGGATGATGATGATATTGGGGAGAGATGTTTCCGGGGGATGATGATATTGGGGGGAGATGTTACCAGAGGATGATGATATTGGAGTGATATTTCCGGGGGTTGGGGATATTAGGGGTGATATTGGGGGGGGGATGATATTAGCGGGTTCTTGTATTCACATGCTGGATCCTCGTTAATGATATATTTATCCGCAGATCATTATCTCGCCGCTTTTTAAAAGCCGGAAACATTAACTCTTCGCTGCGGTGACGGATAAATTACTGGTAATTGTTGCAGCGCGGTGACATCGCACACGTCACAATTACAGGAAATTCAAAGATTTTATTTATAAAATGTAAAAGTCTCAGAATATCTGTGTCCCTGGGCCGGGGTGTCAGGATGACAATGCTTCTATTGAGCCACTTTCTGCTTACATCTGATCCTGGGAAAGTTGGGTGTCGGCAGTGCAGCCGCTGTGCAGGGCTGGAGCCTGGCGTTCCCAGATGCCACCGGCTCTACGGCACGGAATGTTTTATCCTCGGATCTGTACAGTGACTGATGATGCCACCCATCTTGCGCACAGTCCTGAGCGTCATCTGGTGGCAGATCACACTGGAGCGGGGGTACAGCCAGGTTGATGATGGCACCCAGCTCGCCCAATGCCCTGAGCGTCATCTGGTGGCTGTACAATGGGCAGATCACACTGGAGCGGGGGTACAGCCAGGTTGATGATGGTACCCAGCTCGCCCAATGCCCTGAGCGTCATCTGGTGGCTGTACAATGGGCAGATCACACTGGAGCGGGGGTACAGCCAGGTTGATGATGGCACCCAGCTCGCCCAATGCCCTGAGCGTCATCTGGTGGCTGTACAGTGGGCAGATCACACTGGAGCGGGGGTACAGCCAGGTTGATGATGGCACCCAGTTCGCCCAGCGTCCTGGATAGCACCAGATCAGTCTACGTACCCTTGGCACCTCATCTACAGGATCTTTGTGATGGAGTCGCTTTTCAGCCGTTACGTCAGGGCGCGGTGGGGGCTCTAGAGCCGGGTCTCCTTCTGTGACCTGTAGCTGCTCTGCTGCCGATGGTCGTGGCTGCCGAGATTGGGGGTCAGCGCTGAGCTCTTGCAGCTATGGCATGGGTGGGCGCTGTTCATTCCATTTGGACATCGCTTCTTCAGTATGTGAAGAACAGCGGCGCTCAGGCAGAGGAAGACTGCGCCCAGCGCCAGCGTCATCCCCAGGTAGATGGAGCTGCAAGGAGAAAAAACAACTATAGGAGATCTCCGGATAGAACCGAGCCTCTGTGTCCACCCAGCGCACAAGGTGTCACCACAGAGGCGGGTACAGGGTGAGATCTCGCAGAACACAGAGCATCAGTTCTACTCAAAGCATCCCGGCCTGGCCTGAAGTCACCATCAACTTGTAATGACGACCGAGGGATGAGAGCCGGGAATGACACAATGTGAGCGCAGCTGTAGACAGGAGAGAGAAATGAGAGCCAGCAATGGCCCAACGTGAGTGCAGCTGTAGATAGGAAAGAGGGATGAGAGCCGGCAATGGCACAATGTGAGTGCAGCTGTAGACAGGAGAGAGGGATGAGAGCCGGCAATAGCACAACATGAGCACAGCTGTAGACAGGAGAGAGGGATGAGAGCCAGCAATGGCACAACATGAGCGCAGCTGTAGACAGGGAGAGAGGGATGAGAGCCAGCAATGGCACAACATGAGCGCAGCTGTAGACAGGGAGAGAGGGATGAGAGCCAGCAATGGCACAACATGAGCACAGCTGTAGACAGGAGAGAGGGATGAGAGCCAGGAATAGCACAACGTGAGCGCAGCTGTAGACAGGAGAGAGGGATGAGAGCCGGCAATAGCACAACATGAGCACAGCTGTAGACAGGAGAGAGGGATGAGAGCCAGCAATGGCACAACATGAGCGCAGCTGTAGACAGGGAGAGAGGGATGAGAGCCAGCAATGGCACAACATGAGCGCAGCTGTAGACAGGGAGAGAGGGATGAGAGCCAGCAATGGCACAACATGAGCACAGCTGTAGACAGGAGAGAGGGATGAGAGCCAGCAATGGCACAACATGAGCACAGCTGTAGACAGGAGAGAGGGATGAGAGCCAGCAATGGCACAACATGAGCGCAGCTGTAGACAGGGAGAGAGGGATGAGAGCTGGCAATAGCACAACATGAGCGCAGCTGTAGACAGGGAGAGAGGGATGAGAGCTGGCAATAGCACAACATGAGCGCAGCTGTAGACAGGGAGAGAGGGATGAGAGCTGGCAATAGCACAACATGAGCACAGCCGTAGACAGGAGAGAGGGATGAGAGCCAGCAATGGCACAACGTGAGTGCAGCCGTAGACAGAAGAGAGGGATGAGAACCGGTAATGGCACAACGTGAGTGCAGCCGTAGACCGGAGAGAGGGATGAGAGCTGGTAATGACACAACTTGAGCGCAGCCGTAGACAGGAGAGAGGGATGAGAGCTGGTAATGGCACAACGTGAGCGCAGCCGTAGACAGGAGAGAGGGATGAGAGCTGGTAATGGCACAACGTGAGCGCAGCCGTAGACAGGAGAGAGGGATGAGAGCTGGTAATGGCACAACGTGAGCGCAGCTGTAGACAGGAGAGATGGATGAGAGCTGGTAATGGCACAACGTGAGCGCAGCTGTAGACAGAAGAGAGGGATGAGAACCGGTAATGGCACAACGTGAGTGCAGCCGTAGACCGGAGAGAGGGATGAGAGCTGGTAATGACACAACTTGAGCGCAGCCGTAGACAGGAGAGAGGGATGAGAGCTGGTAATGGCACAACGTGAGCGCAGCCGTAGACAGGAGAGAGGGATGAGAGCTGGTAATGGCACAACGTGAGCGCAGCCGTAGACAGGAGAGAGGGATGAGAGCTGGTAATGGCACAACGTGAGCGCAGCCGTAGACAGGAGAGAGGGATGAGAGCTGGTAATGGCACAACGTGAGCGCAGCTGTAGACAGGAGAGAGGGATGAGAGCTGGTAATGGCACAACGTGAGCGTAGCCGTAGACAGGAGAGAGGGATGAGAACTGGTAATGGCACAACGTGAGCGCAGCCGTAGACAGGAGAGAGGGATGAGAACCGGTAATGGCACAACGTGAGTGCAGCCGTAGACCGGAGAGAGGGATGAGAGCTGGTAATGACACAACTTGAGCGCAGCCGTAGACAGGAGAGAGGGATGAGAGCCGGTAATGGCACAACGTGAGTGCAGCCGTAGACAGGAGAGAGGGATGAGAGCCGGCAATGGCACAACGTGAGCGCAGCTGTAGATAGGAGAGATGGATGAGAGCCGGCAATGACACAACTTGAGCGCAGCTGTAGACAGGAGAGATGGATGAGAGCCGGTAATGGCACAACGTGAGCGCAGCTATAGATAGGAGAGAGGGATGAGAGCCGGCAATGGCACAGCGTGAGCGCAGCTGTAGACAGGAGAGGGGGATGAGAGCCGGCAAAGGCATAACGTGAGTGCAGCTGTGGCGCCCTGGACTAACCAGGTCGTCACAGGTACTGCAACACACACCCCCACCCCGAGACAGGCACATCAGCCAGACACAAAATCCTTGTTGCCTCCCTCCAGGGGCTGATGTCCACACCAGGTGGGGTGGAGCCACGCGGTTGGCCCCACCCACTGAGGAGTTCACAGTCCTGGAGGCGGGAGAAGGAAGTCAGATCAGTTAGGGAAGTGCAAGTGTTATAGTGAAGCAGTGGTGGAGGAGTAAACTGACCGTGTCCGGGTGTGTGGCCCGGGTACTAAGAGCAAGGTTGGCAGACGGTGGTGGCCGTCTGCAGGAGAGGCGAGTCAACGTGGAACCATGGGACCGGGGTCGGGCGGTGGCCCGCCGGTACCGAACCGGGGAGCGAAGTGAAGCCAGCACACACAGGCAGGGCCTGCGGACCCCGACCAGGCTTGGAGTGGCTGAAAAGGTCAAATCCGTTAGGAAACCCCTGGGGTTCTGGTCACTAACAGCCAAGACCCGATAGAAGGCAACCGTCCGACCTGCAAAAGGAAATACAGCTACCGCCAAAGCTAGGATTCCAAGGGCCAGAGTCTGCGGGCAAAAGGGCTCCTCAGGCACATATACACGCTGGGGAGCGGGTTACCGGTGGGAAGCCACCGGAGCCGAACAAACACTAAGGTGCAGGAAAAGGCAGCCACCACCAACTGTCCGGGAGAAGCCACAGCAGCCGGCTGTGGGACCCGTCCATCCAGTCGTTTGGTTTACCAGAGACTTTGCGTACATTTGTGGCCGAGTGAGTACAACCGTGCCATCCGGCACCGCGCTGCGCAGTCCAGGCGACCATGCACCTTTCCAACCCTGCCTCCCCATCACCTCACCGGGCCCCGGGACCACCAACCCCTACCCACGGAGGGGGAAAACAACATCCCAGCTGCTCCCTACCATCGCTCCCGGGACCCCCGTCACCAGCAGCGGTGGTGCCCAACCTCACCACAACCCGTGGGTGGCGTCATGGACTAGATCCCCAAACCAAACTACCCCCCTTTTCACTCACGGGCGAGGAGAGTAGAGAGGAGCGAGGGATAAGAGCCAGCAATGACACAACATGAGCGCAGCTGTGGAGAGGAGCGAGGGATAAGAGCCAGCGATGACACAACATGAGCGCAGCTGTAGAGAGGAGCGAGGGATAAGAGCCAGCAATGACACAACATGAGCGCAGCTGTAGAGAGGAACGAGGGATAAGAGCCAGCGACGACACAACATGAGCGCAGCTGTAGAGAGGAGCGAGGGATAAGAGCCAGCGATGACACAACATGAGCGCAGCTGTAGAGAGGAGCGAGGGATAAGAGCCAGCGATGACACAACATGAGCGCAGCTGTAGAGAGGAGCGAGGGATAAGAGCCAGCGATGACACAACATGAGCGCAGCTGTAGAGAGGAGCGAGGGATAAGAGCCGGCAATGACACAACATGAGCGCAGCTGTGGAGAGGAGCGAGGGATAAGAGCCAGCAATGACACAACATGAGCGCAGCTGTAGAGAGGAGCGAGGGATAAGAGCCAGCGATGACACAACATGAGCGCAGCTGTGACTGGAGCAAGGGAGGAGAGCCAGCGATGACACAACATGAGCGCAGCTGTAGAGAGGAGCGAGGGATAAGAGCCAGCGATGACACAACATGAGCGCAGCTGTAGAGAGGAGCGAGGGATAAGAGCCAGCAATGACACAACATGAGCGCAGCTGTGGAGAGGAGCGAGGGATAAGAGCCAGCAATGACACAACATGAGCGCAGCTGTAGAGAGGAGCGAGGGATAAGAGCCAGCGATGACACAACATGAGCGCAGCTGTAGAGAGGAGCGAGGGATAAGAGCCAGCAATGACACAACATGAGCGCAGCTGTGGAGAGGAGCGAGGGATAAGAGCCGGCAATGACACAACATGAGCGCAGCTGTGACTGGAGCAAGGGAGGAGAGCCAGCGATGACACAACATGAGCGCAGCTGTGACTGGAGCAAGGGAGGAGAGCCAGCGATGACACAACATGAGCGCAGCTGTAGAGAGGAGCGAGGGATAAGAGCCAGCGATGACACAACATGAGCGCAGCTGTAGAGAGGAGCGAGGGATAAGAGCCAGCAATGACACAACATGAGCGCAGCTGTAGAGAGGAGCAAGGGAGGAGAGCCGGCAATGACACAACATGAGCGCAGCTGTAGAGAGGAGCGAGGGATAAGAGCCAGCGATGACACAACATGAGCGCAGCTGTAGAGAGGAGCGAGGGATAAGAGCCAGCAATGACACAACATGAGCGCAGCTGTAGAGAGGAGCGAGGGATAAGAGCCAGCGATGACACAACATGAGCGCAGCTGTAGAGAGGAGCGAGGGATAAGAGCCAGCGATGACACAACATGAGCGCAGCTGTAGAGAGGAGCGAGGGATAAGAGCCAGCAATGACACAACATGAGCGCAGCTGTAGAGAGGAGCAAGGGAGGAGAGCCAGCGATGACACAACATGAGCGCAGCTGTAGAGAGGAGCGAGGGATAAGAGCCAGCGATGACACAACATGAGCGCAGCTGTAGAGAGGAGCGAGGGATAAGAGCCAGCGATGACACAACATGAGCGCAGCTGTAGAGAGGAGCGAGGGATAAGAGCCAGCAATGACACAACATGAGCGCAGCTGTAGAGAGGAGCAAGGGAGGAGAGCCAGCGATGACACAACATGAGCGCAGCTGTAGAGAGGAGCGAGGGATAAGAGCCAGCAATGACACAACATGAGCGCAGCTGTAGAGAGGAGCGAGGGATAAGAGCCAGCGATGACACAACATGAGCGCAGCTGTAGAGAGGAGCGAGGGATAAGAGCCAGCAATGACACAACATGAGCGCAGCTGTAGAGAGGAGCGAGGGATAAGAGCCAGCAATGACACAACATGAGTGCAGCTGTGGAGAGGAGCGAGGGATAAGAGCCAGCAATGACACAACATGAGCGCAGCTGTGGAGAGGAGCGAGGGATAAGAGCCGGCAATGACACAACATGAGCGCAGCTGTGACTGGAGCAAGGGAGGAGAGCCAGCGATGACACAACATGAGCGCAGCTGTAGAGAGGAGCGAGGGATAAGAGCCAGCGATGACACAACATGAGCGCAGCTGTAGAGAGGAACGAGGGATAAGAGCCAGCGATGACACAACATGAGCGCAGCTGTGACTGGAGCAAGGGAGGAGAGCCAGCGATGACACAACATGAGCGCAGCTGTAGAGAGGAGCGAGGGATAAGAGCCAGCGATGACACAACATGAGCGCAGCTGTAGAGAGGAGCGAGGGATAAGAGCCAGCAATGACACAACATGAGCGCAGCTGTAGAGAGGAGCGAGGGATAAGAGCCAGCAATGACACAACATGAGTGCAGCTGTAGAGAGGAGCAAGGGAGGAGAGCCAGCAATGACACAACATGAGCGCAGCTGTAGAGAGGAGCGAGGGATAAGAGCCAGCGATGACACAACATGAGCGCAGCTGTAGAGAGGAGCGAGGGATAAGAGCCAGCGATGACACAACATGAGCGCAGCTGTAGAGAGGAGCGAGGGATAAGAGCCAGCAATGACACAACATGAGCGCAGCTGTAGAGAGGAGCGAGGGATAAGAGCCAGCAATGACACAACATGAGCGCAGCTGTAGAGAGGAGCGAGGGATAAGAGCCAGCGATGACACAACATGAGCGCAGCTGTAGAGAGGAGCGAGGGATAAGAGCCAGCGATGACACAACATGAGCGCAGCTGTGGAGAGGAGCGAGGGATAAGAGCCAGCAATGACACAACATGAGCGCAGCTGTAGAGAGGAGCGAGGGATAAGAGCCAGCGATGACACAACATGAGCGCAGCTGTAGAGAGGAGCGAGGGATAAGAGCCAGCGATGACACAACATGAGCGCAGCTGTAGAGAGGAACGAGGGATAAGAGCCAGCGATGACACAACATGAGCGCAGCTGTAGAGAGGAGCGAGGGATAAGAGCCAGCAATGACACAACATGAGCGCAGCTGTAGAGAGGAGCGAGGGATAAGAGCCAGCAATGACACAACATGAGCGCAGCTGTGACTGGAGCAAGGGAGGAGAGCCAGCGATGACACAACATGAGCGCAGCTGTGACTGGAGCAAGGGAGGAGAGCCAGCGATGACACAACATGAGCGCAGCTGTAGAGAGGAGCGAGGGATAAGAGCCAGCGATGACACAATATGAGCGCAGCTGTAGAGAGGAGCGAGGGATAAGAGCCAGCGATGACACAACATGAGCGCAGCTGTAGAGAGGAGCGAGGGATAAGAGCCAGCAATGACACAACATGAGCGCAGCTGTAGAGAGGAGCGAGGGATAAGAGCCAGCGATGACACAACATGAGCGCAGCTGTAGAGAGGAGCGAGGGATAAGAGCCAGCGATGACACAACATGAGCGCAGCTGTAGAGAGGAGCGAGGGATAAGAGCCAGCAATGACACAACATGAGCGCAGCTGTAGAGAGGAGCGAGGGATAAGAGCCAGCAATGACACAACATGAGTGCAGCTGTGGAGAGGAGCGAGGGATAAGAGCCAGCAATGACACAACATGAGCGCAGCTGTGGAGAGGAGCGAGGGATAAGAGCCGGCAATGACACAACATGAGCGCAGCTGTGACTGGAGCAAGGGAGGAGAGCCAGCGATGACACAACATGAGCGCAGCTGTAGAGAGGAGCGAGGGATAAGAGCCAGCGATGACACAACATGAGCGCAGCTGTAGAGAGGAACGAGGGATAAGAGCCAGCGATGACACAACATGAGCGCAGCTGTGACTGGAGCAAGGGAGGAGAGCCAGCGATGACACAACATGAGCGCAGCTGTAGAGAGGAGCGAGGGATAAGAGCCAGCGATGACACAACATGAGCGCAGCTGTAGAGAGGAGCGAGGGATAAGAGCCAGCGATGACACAACATGAGCGCAGCTGTAGAGAGGAGCGAGGGATAAGAGCCAGCGATGACACAACGTGAGCACTTAGTGACGCAGCTCTGGAGGTGACTGGAGGATAAGACATTATGTAACAGCAGAATAGTGACTGCAGCTCTGGAGGTGACTGCAGTACACAAGTAGTGACCATTTCCCTCCTTTTCCCTGTGACTTTTCGTCCTTGCTCACCGGAATGCATCGGTGTTGTACAATCTGCAGGCACCTTTCCTGCTGCACCGCTGCTTGCTCCACTTCAGGCACACGCTGTCAATCAGGGCCCCATAGTACATGGGGGCCGGGACCCCGGCTGTAAGACACAACAACATGATGTTTCTTCCATCATTCCGCCAAGAAAATAATTGCCACCATCTAATGTAAAGGCCGATGGTCCCCTGTTACGAGGGGGACCCGGGGAAGCGTGCCAAGATGGGAAATGGACAGCTTCCGCCGGTCAAGGTCCACTGTGCGGTGTAAGGGACCACCGCTATGGTGGGTGAAGAGTGAGCGGGTTGCTACTAGTGATCGTCTGGAATGTCACAGACGATCTATGTACACCGATCTGCCCTAACCCGTGAGGGTTGTATGGCTCGGGGCTTCTCGATCGGTGTACCTGTTGCACGGGGACGCACAGAGGTGCCTACGCACGTGTGCCAGCGGGAGTCACAGGATATGGCACGAGGGTAGCACAGAGGTGCCCACGCACGTGTGCTTTCAATAACCAGGTGAGTCCAGTGGAGACTCGAGGAGCTCACCTGGGACAGGAACACGGCCTGTTGAAGGAGATACTGCCGGAGCAGCAAGGCAGGAACACGGCCTCCAAACCAGGTGCTGCCAGAGCAGCAAGGGCCAAGCCCACAAAAGACAATAATGCCTGAGCAGTGGCGTGGCAGCACGCTGCCAGACATCCAAACATAGAAGGACGGTCACGCACCGCCATGATGGCAGGGGGAGCTTTTAAGGAGGTGTAGCTCCACCCAAGGGCGGGCGCGAGATGGACGTGACCCAATCAGGATTCGTGACGTCTTGGCCCGGCCAGTCAAGATTCAGCACACCACCAGCCTCGTTATCGGGCCGTGTGATATCAGTGAGCGAATCAGAAGACGTCACGTGGGGCACATACTCATCTTCCTGCCTCTGGGTCATAAAGGCGGGATCCTCGGTTTCACAATGTGCAGAGATAAGGGAAGTCTTGCTGCTTCCCTGAGTATCCATCCTTTGCACACTGCGCAACCTCCCCGACCCTCTGTGATGCTGAGCAGGAGGGCTCGTGGCAGACAAGGGATGGCAGACCACTCCATTCCTTGCAAGGGGAGAACCACTAGGTGTCACCCTTCTGCTGCGTCTCCAAGGAGGCAGCTCCTGCAGACTGCGTAGTCTCCCAGACCTTTGGTGCTGCTGAGCAGGAGGGCTCGCGGCAGACAAGGAATGGGGGACCACCTCATTCCTTGCAACAGGAGAGCCACGAGGTGTAACAGTCCCCTCCCCCACTATGGGACTATTTGTAAGGCTGGAGTCACAGCATATGACCCTTGCGAGGATCACATCACCCGGACCTGCCGCCGGCTCTCCTGACAGGACCACGTCATCGGACCAGCTGCTGACTCTCCTGACAGGACCATGTCATCGGACCGGCTGCTGGCTCTCCTGACAGGACTGTGTCATCGGACCGGCCACTGTCTTTGCTGACAGGACCGTGTAATCGGACCGGCCGCCATCTCTCCTGTCAGGACCATGTCATCAAACCGGCTGCCAGCTCTCCTGACTACACCGCGTCATAGGACCGGCCACTGGCTCTCCTTATTGGACCGGTCGCCGTCTCTCCTAACAGGACCAGGTCATCGGACCAGCCACCGTCTTTCCTGTCAGGACCGTGTCATCGGAGCGGCTCCAGCTCTCCTGACAGGACCGTGTCATCGGACCGGCCGCCAGCTCTCCTGACAGGACCGTGTCATCGGATCAGCTGCCGGCTCTCCTGACAGGACAGTGTCATCAGACCGTCCACCGCCTCTCCTGACAGCACCATGTCATCGGACCAGCCGCCAGCTCTCTTGCCAGGACCGTGTCATCGGATTAGCTGCCGGCTCTCCTGACAGGACAGTGTCATCGGACCGGCCACTGCCTCTGCTGACAGGACCGTGTCATCTGCATAGAAATACATGAAGCTGCATGCTGCTGTCAGGAGAGCCGGCGGCCGGTCTGAGCGATGCAATCCTCGTGGGAGTCACACGCTGTGTCTCCAGCCTAAACATTGAAACCTCATTGATGTCCACATTTCTCACAGATGATTGGTTGTTACATTGTATCAGTCCTCGGAATTTCCCTCACAGAGGAGGGGCTGCACTGACACAGTGTAACAAACCCTAAGTCCTCCTTCACACGTCTGTCGAAAAAACGCATATGTGTTGCACGTTCCGCTTTGTCCATCCGTGTGACCGGTATGATACTGAAATGAATGGTTATTTTATGTGCGAGAGCTAGAGATCTTTTACAGCTTTTTAACAAAATAATTAATCATTTAAGAAAAAAAAAGGTGGGGTTACCCATAACGTCCATAACCAGCCAAGGTAAAGCAGACAGCTGAGAGCTGGTATTATCAGGCTGGGGAGGCCCATGGTTGTTGGACTGTACCCAGTTTAAAAATAGCAGCCTGCAGCTGCCCCAGAAGTGGCGCCTCCATTAGATGATCCAATTCTGGCGCTTCGCCCGGCTCTTCCCAATTGTCCTGGTGTGTTGGCAATCAGCAGTAATGGTTCATGGGGTTGCTGACAGCTACTTTTTGTGAGAAGCGCTGGGGGCAGTGAATGAACTGCGGTAACCCCATGATGTCACTGCCAGCGGCGGTTCTCATACAGAGCAGTGTGGCTGGGACACAGTTGTGCAACGTCGGGGGACCTCCATGTGGATTACTGTGGAACTTCACGGCTTTTTACATTTTTGTAATAAATTGGTGAATGAGGGCTCGGTGTTTTATAAATAAATATTTTTGTGGGTTTTTATCTATTTATTTGTACTGGATTAGTAATGGGGGGGATATCTAATAGACACCCACCCATTACTAATGCCAGGCTCACAACTGGCATCAACCCCATGAACAATTACCCCAATGGCCACCGCACCAGAGCAATCGGGAAAAGTCGGGCGAAGCACCAGATTTGGAGCATCTAATAGATGGGGCAGCTGCGTACGGCTATTTTTTTTTTTGCTGGGAGCAGCCCAATAACCATGGACCTCCTCAGCCTGATAATACTGGCCCCCAGCTGTCTGCTTTACCTGTGCTGGTAACTAAAATTAGGGGGAACCCACTTCATTTTTTTTCTTAAATTATTTATTAATTCTGCTAAATAGCTGTACCTACCTGTCTATCATCTCTCTATCATCTCTCTATCATCTCTCTATCATCTCTCTATCATCTCTCTATCATTTTTCTGGCTTTGCACATCATTTACACATTAAAGAAACAATCATTTCAGTATCCTCCATTTTTTTTCGGTGCCGGTCACATGGATGGACAAAAAAGATGCATTTTTCCATGGATGTGTGAAGCGGGTCTAAAGGCCCCGTTACACGCTGCGATTTATCTGAATATCTCGTTAGCGATGTGACACGCCCAGATCGTAGTTACGATTTGCCGAGATCACTCATAGGTCGTTTTGTAGCGGTGACACGTAACGATCGCACAAATGACGCTACATCGTTCAGCGATATATTGTTTGACCACGGCGGTCGTGTGGATGTTGTTCGTTGTTGTCAGGTGTCACACGTAGCAATATGTCTGCTGCGATCCAAACGATGAACAATATTTTGAAACTGAACGGCGTGTCAACAATCAACGATTGTCACCCTATTTGCGATCGTTCAGAGTCGCACGTAGGTGTCACACGCAACGACGTCGCTAACAATGACGGAAGTACGTCACAGAATCCGTGACCCCGACGACATGTCGGCAGATAAATTGTAGCGTGTAACGGGGCCTTTGGGCTGTGTGCACATTGTGTATTTGTCCGGGTGGGTGTGGGGGAGCTGTCGGGGCGGCTCATCATTGCACACTGCACTACATAAATCAGCACACCCCGGGGACCGCACTCTCACCTAGCACGCGCACCGCCATGGTGTAGACCCCCAGCGCCAAGCTCTTCAGTTCAGGCTTAATACATCTGTGGAAAAGAAGAAAACATTGAGACACCAGAAATGACCGAACGCCAGTCACCTTCGAGAAGAGCACCCTCTGATACCCATCCTGGAGTTACTATGCACAGTGCTGTACAGCAGACTGCCTCTCCATCCTGCACATTCTGGTATGATCTGCTGCACAACAGACTGCCTCATCATCCTGCACATTCTGGTATGATCTGCTGTGCATTAGACTGCCTCTCTATCCTGCACATTATGGTATGATCTGCTGCACAGCAGACTGCCTCATCATCCTGCACATTCTGGTATGATCTGCTATACAGTAGACTGCCTCTCCACCCTGCACATTCTGGTATGATCTGCTGTACAGCAGACTGCCTCTCCATCCTGCACATTCTGGTATGATCTTCTGCACAGCAGACTGCCTCTCCATCCTGCACATTCTGGTATGATCTGCTGTGCATTAGACTGCCTCTCTATCCTGCACATTATGGTATGATCTGCTGCACAGCAGACTGCCTCATCATCCTGCACATTCTTGTATGATTGCTGTACAGTAGACTGCCTCTCCATCCTGCACATTCTGGCATGATCTGCTATACAGTAGACTGCCTCTCCACCCTGCACATTCTTGTATGATCTGCTGTACAGTAGACTGCCTCTCCATCCAGCACATTCTGGCATGATCTGCTATACAGTAGACTGCCTCTCCACCCTGCACATTCTTGTATGATCTGCTGTACAGTAGACTGCCTCTCCATCCTGCACATTCTGGCATGATCTGCTATACAGTAGACTGCCTCTCCACCCTGCACATTCTTGTATGATCTGCTGTACAGTAGACTGCCTCTCAACCCTGCACATTCTGTACAGTAGACTGAGATGACATAGACTGTCAGTGCCTAGCATGGGTTAAGTTTCTTAAAATTCAGCCAGACATGATGATAGTTTGTTTATGAAACGGGGGATAAGTCCCTCATTGTTTCTACAAGTCTCTTATGCTGGCTTTACACGAGAGGAGCAATCGTGCGATGCATCGTCGGGGTCACGTTTTTTGTGACGCATATCCGGCATAGCGCACGACGTCGGCCTGTGTGACACCTCCGAGCGACGCAGTATCGCTCACAAGTCGTGAGTCGTGTACTCGTCGCTAGGTTTCATAAAATTGTTTAATTAAAATGGCGGCGGTTGTTCATCGTTTCCGTGGCATCACACGTTGCTCCGTGTGACACCCCGGGAACGATGAACACAGCTTACCTGCCTCCCGTGGCAATGAGGAAGGAAGGAGGTGGGCGGGATGTTCACATCCCGCTCATCTCCGCCCCTCCGCTTCTATTGGCCGGCTGCCGTGTGACGCCGAACGTCCCTCCCACTCCAGGAAGTGGACGTTTGTCGCCCACAGCGAGGTCGTCCGGAAGGTAAGTATGTGTGACGGGGGTTAAACGAGTTTGTGCGCCATGGGCAAGTAATTGCCCGTGACGCAGAAACGAAGGGGGCGGGTACGATTGCTTGTGCTATCGCACAATCGGTCGTCTGGTGTAAAGCAGGCTTTAGGAGTCTAGTGTTAAAGTTCTTGTTGACTCATGTAATTGCCTTGGCCAGTGAAGATCAGACACTCAGACAAATCAATTATGCGATCCTCCAATTGTATTGCTAGATGCGATGTAACTTAGCTGTCTCTCCCTCGTCGGTGGATATTTTGTATAGGGCTTGAAATCTAGCTAATAAGAGCCCAGTCTTATCCACCAATCGTGAAGACCCCAATGGTCTGATTGGAGAGCTCAGGGGTATAAGAAGGAGGACTGACCATTGCCCGGGTAGACGCTTGCTACATGATTACCAATCTAGGATCTGCGGATTCGATTGGCAAGCCATAACTGAACCTGGATTAGAACACTATATGTACTTCAGCATCGAATGCAAGGATTCGGCTGTGATATCAAGGACTACTTAAGGAAGGAATCCAGCTTGTGACAACCCAGTCACCGGACTACAGACTTTGCAGACCTCACACAGCTTCCTAAATCTGGCATTATTCCAGTCTCGGTGGGTGCCCGCCAAAAGCGGGGTGCTGCTGGACTGCAGTAAGTAGCCCTGGAAGCTCTGAAGCACGGACATTCTAATCCCTGGTGAGCAGCGGAAGGGGGAGACTCTGTTGCCTGTTACATTTGTGTGTTTTGCTGGTTATGTGCCGTTAATTGTTTGGGGATCCAATAAAGTCTAATATTGTGGTTCCCTCACCCTGTGTTGTCTGAGTAGTGTTACGCCCACGGTTAAGGAGGCCGGCGTTCAGTTGGGATGAGCCCTGAGCCACGCTGTCTTTCTAAAGGCGGCCGGATCAGAGGACGAGAGCACGCGCTGACCCCCGCGTCTCCACAGGAGAGCACGCGCTGACCCCCGCGTCTCCACAGGAGAGCACCCGCTGACCCCCGCGTCTCCACAGGAGAGCACCCGCTGACCCCCGCGTCTCCACAGGAGAGCACGCGCTGACCCCCGCGCCTCCACAGGAGAGCACGCGCTGACCCCCGCGCCTCCACAGGAGAGCACCCGCTGACCCCCGCGCCTCCACAGGAGAGCACCCGCTGACCCCCGCGCCTCCACAGGAGAGCACCCGCTGACCCCCGCGCCTCCACAGGAGAGCACCCGCTGACCCCCGCGTCTCCACAGGAGAGCACCCGCTGACCCCCGCGTCTCCACAGGAGAGCACCCGCTGACCCCCGCGTCTCCACAGGAGAGCACCAGCTGACCCCCGCGTCTCCACAGGAGAGCACCAGCTGACCCCCGCGTCTCCACAGGAGAGCACCCGCTGACCCCCGCGTCTCCACAGGAGAGCACCCGCTGACCCCCGCGTCTCCACAGGAGAGCACCCGCTGACCCCCGCGTCTCCACAGGAGAGCACCCGCTGACTCCAGAGTCTCCACAGGAGAGCACCCGCTGACCCCAGAGTCTCCACAGGAGAGCACCCGCTGACCCCCGCGCCTCCACAGGAGAGCACCCGCTGACCCCCGCGTCTCCACAGGAGAGCACCCGCTGACCCCCGCGTCTCCACAGGAGAGCACCCGCTGACCCCCGCGTCTCCACAGGAGAGCACCCGCTGACCCCCGCGTCTCCACAGGAGAGCACCCGCTGACCCCCGCGTCTCCACAGGAGAGCACCCGCTGACCCCCGCGTCTCCACAGGAGAGCACCCGCTGACCCCCGCGTCTCCACAGGAGAGCACCAGCTGACCCCCGCGTCTCCACAGGAGAGCACCAGCTGACCCCCGCGTCTCCACAGGAGAGCACCCGCTGACCCCCGCGTCTCCATAGGAGAGCACCCGCTGACCCCCGCGTCTCCACAGGAGAGCACCCGCTGACCCCCGCGTCTCCACAGGAGAGCACCCGCTGACCCCAGAGTCTCCACAGGAGAGCACCCGCTGACCCCAGAGTCTCCACAGGAGAGCACCCGCTGACCCCAGAGTCTCCACAGGAGAGCACCCGCTGACCCTCGTATCTCCACAGGAGTGCACCCCCTGACCCCCGTATCTCCACAGAGGCTGCCTCTCTGACAATCAGCATGCATAGTAAGTGGTAATGGTGGCACAGACTGAGTGTGATCCGTGTACGGGAGGAGACAGGGCAGACAATGGCGGTCTTGATCCCGACGCTACCTATCACCTATGACCTGATGGTCAGCCGTGAGGCCGCGGCCCCAGCCTTTGCTCGGCGCAGGCTGCGGTATACATCTGCTGCTTTGGGGGTCACCTGAGAAGAAGAACGTATCCGGGCGTCCCTCCAAAAGACAGAGTGAAGGAGGTAATGACCGAGACCACCACGAAATACAGGAACATCCTGGAGCACGACCTTCCCCTAGAGCAGGGGCCAGGCACTGCGGAGCTGCCACCAGAGAGCAATGGCGGGAGCACCACACAGCTGCAGTTAGAGAACACCTGTAAGACAGAAGACATGAGTGGTCGCCATGCTTTACCACGTGGCCTCTCACCCGTGGCCTCTCACGCCGTGGCCACTCACCGTCCCATTGGTGACATGACAGCCGGCGAAGCAGGCGGAGTAGTAGGTGACGCCATTCTCCCCGCAGACCGGATCCCACTGATTCTGAGGACACAGGCAGTGCACGTTACATTCAGCGAGCGCGCCGTTCACCTGGGACATGTGCGAGGACCTGAGGAGAGAGCACAGCCATGAGCCGAGCGCAGGGGCCGGGTCTGCCCCAAACTGAGGGCTTAGCGGGGGTCCCATACCCTGCATAGGACACGGTCAGCCCGGCCACGGAAGAGCGCTCACATCCCATGCCAAACAGCGACAGCAAGATGGTGTAGCCAATCACAGAGGACGAGAGCAGCAGCTTCGACGCCCCCACAACATCAATCCGGAACCTCTTCATCACGACCCCCCCCAAGAAGATCCCCAGAGCCACAGCCGGGACATTAATAAGACCTGTGGGGAGAGGGGAGAGCCATTATCAGCTATGCTCGCTGCACACTTCTGCTGACATCCTCTGTGCTACTGGGGACTCTGCTCCTCTGTCAGATAAGAACTCTGCTCCTCTATGTAATGAGTGTGACGACATGGACACTCACTGCCTAGTATGGGTTAAAGTTTCTTAACATTCAGCCAGACATGAAGACAGTTTGTTTATAAACGGGGGATAATCCCTCATTGTTCTACAAGACTCTTGGGAGTTTAGTATTGAAGTTTTTGTTGACTCATGTAATTGTTTTGGCCACTGAAGGCCAGACACCCAGATAACTCAATTATGCGAACTTCCCATTGTATTACTAAGGGGTGCTTCACACACAGCGAGATCGCTACTGAGATCGCTGCTGAGTCACGCTTTTTGTGACGCAGCAGTGACCCCATTAGCAATCTCGCTGTGTGTGACACGGAGCAGCGATCTGGCCCCTGCTGTGAGATCGCTGCTCGTTACACACAGCCCTGGTTCGTTTTTTTATTGTTGCTCTCCCGCTGATAAGCACACATCGCTGTGTGTGACAGCGAGAGAGCAACAATCCTGAACGTGCAGGGAGCAGGAGCCGGCGTCTGACAGCCTGCGGTAAGCTGTAACCAATGTAAACATCGGGTAACCAAGGTGGTTACCTGATATTTACCTTCGTTACCAGCCTCCGCAGCTCTCACGCTGCCATTGCCGGCTCCTGCTCCCTGCACACGCTAAGCTAAGAGGTGTGCGCTGGTAACTAAGGTAAACATCGGGTAACCATACCCGATGTTTACCTTAGTTACCAGTATCCGCAGCTTCCAGACGCCGGCTCTGTGCAAGCGCAGCGTCGCTTGCACGTCGCTGCTGGCTGGGGGCTGGTCACTGGTCGCTGGTGAGATCTGCCTGTTTGACAGCTCACCAGCGACCATGTAGCGACGCAGCAGCGATCCTGACCAGGTCAGATCGCTGGTGGGATCGCTGCTGCGTCGCTAAAGTGTGACGGTACCCTAAGTGAATTGCTAGATGTGATGTAATTTACCTGTCTCACCCTTGTCTCTGGATATTTGAATATAGCTTGAAATTCATCCAATAAGAGAAGCCAGCTTGTACAACCAATCCGATAAGGGCACAGTATATACTAAGGGAAGGTTATGGCTATAAAAGGGGACTTCTTGGAGTCACCAGTTGCATGATCCAGTTTAAGCTCTTAGGAGCTGGCTAGGGGGATCAGAACTAGGATGCCTTGTGGACTCGGTCTAGGGACTTTGGCTCCGACAAGAGGATCACTTGGCTACATGGCCTCAATCTAGGGACTCCGATTACGATTGGAGACCATACTACAGTCTAGGGATTTCGACTCCGGCTGCCAGGATTATATAATTTCATCATACCAGAGACTACTTAAGGAAGAAACCCAGGTTGGGACAATTTGGTCACCTGGCTACAGACTTTGCAGACCTCACACAGCTTCCTAAATCTGGCATTATTCCATTCTCGGTGGGTGCCCGCCGAAAGCGGGGTGCTGCTGGATTGGAGTAAGTAGCCCTGGAAGCTCTGAGACAAGGACATTCCAAATCCCTGGTGAGCCAGCGGAAGGGGGAGACACTGTTGCCTGTTACATTTGTGTGTTTTGCTGGTTATGTGTTATGTGCCGTTAATTGTTTGGGGATCCAATAAAGTTTTAATATTGTGATTCCCTCACCCTGTGTTGTCTGAGTAGTGTTCCGCCCACGGTTAAAGAGGTCGGCGTTCAGTTTGGATGAGCCCTGGGCCACGCTGTCTTCTAAAGGCGGCCGGGCCAGAGGACGAGAGCACCCACTGACCCCCACCCCCGTGTCTCCACAGTCATGTGTGATAATGGCTGTAAACTCCAACCAGGAATGGTCGTGTGTGATAATGGCCGTATTCTCCAACCAGAAATGGTCGTGTGTGATAATGGCCGTATTCTCCAACCAGGAATGGTCGTGTGTGATAATGGCCGTAACCTCCAACCAGGAATGGTCGTGTGTGATAATGGCCGTATCCTCCAACCAGAAATGGTCGTGTGTGATAATGGCCGTATTCTCCAACCAGGAATGGTCGTGTGTGATAATGGCCGTAACCTCCAACCAGGAATGGTCGTGTGTGATAATGGCCGTATCCTCCAACCAGAAATGGTCGTGTGTGATAATGGCCGTATTCTCCAACCAGGAATGGTCGTGTGTGATAATGGCCGTAACCTCCAACCAGGAATGGTCGTGTGTGATAATGGCCGTATTCTCCAACCAGGAATGGTCGTGTGTGATAATGGCCGTAACCTCCAACCAGGAGTGGTCGTGTGTGATAATTGCCGTAACCTCCAACCAGGACTGGTCGCGTGTGATAATGGCTGTAACCTCCAACCAGGAATGGTCGTGTGTGATAATTGCCGTAACCTCCAACCAGGAATGGTCGTGTGTGATAATGGCCGTAACCTCCAACCAGGACTGGTCGTGTGTGATAATTGCCGTAACCTCCAACCAGGACTGGTCGTGTGTGATAATTGCCGTAACCTCCAACCAGGACTGGTCGCGTGTGATAATGGCTGTAACCTCCAACCAGGAATGGTCGTGTGTGATAATTGCCGTAACCTCCAACCAGGAATGGTCGTGTGTGATAATTGCCGTAACCTCCAACCAGGACTGGTCGCGTGTGATAATGGCTGTAACCTCCAACCAGGAGTGGTCGTGTGTGATAATGGCCGTAACCTCCAACCAGGACTGGTCGTGTGTGATAATGGCTGTAACCTCCAACCAGGAATGGTCGTGTGTGATAATGGCCGTAACCTCCAACCAGGAGTGGTCGTGTGTGATAATGGCCGTAACCTCCAACCAGGACTGGTCGTGTGTGATAATGGCTGTAACCTCCAACCAGGAATGGTCGTGTGTGATAATGGCTGTAACCTCCAACCAGGACTGGTCGTGTGTGATAATGGCCGTAACCTCCAACCAGGAGTGGTCGTGTGTGATAATGGCCGTAACCTCCAACCAGGACTGGTCGTGTGTGATAATGGCTGTAACCTCCAACCAGGAATGGTCGTGTGTGATAATGGCCGTAACCTCCAACCAGGAGTGGTCGTGTGTGATAATTGCCGTAACCTCCTACCAGGAGTGGTCATTGTGAAGACATGGTCTCTGAGTGCCTAGCATTGGTTAACGTTTCTTAACATTCAGCCAGACATGAAGACGGTTTGTTTATAGACGGGGGATAATCCCTCATTGTTCTACAAGACTCTTCGGAGTTTAGTATTGAAGTTTTTGTTGACTCATGTAATTGTTTTGGCCACTGAAGGCCAGACACCCAGATAATTCAATTATGCGAACTTCCCATTGTATTACTAAGTGAATTGCTAGATGTGATGTAACGTACCTGTCTCACCCTTGTCTCTGGATATTTGAATATAGCTTGAAATTTATCCAATAAGAGAAGCAACCTTGTACAACCAATCCGATAAGGGCACAGTATATACTAAGGGAAGGTTATGGCTATAAAAGGGGACTTCTTGGAGTCACCAGTGGATGGATGTTGCATGATCCAGTCTAAGCTCTTAAGAGCTGGCTAGGGGATCAGAATCAGGATGCCTTGTGGACTCAGTCTAGGGACTTTGGCTCCGAAAGAGGGGTGCTGCTGGATTGGAGTAAGTAGCCCTGGAACCTCTGAGGCACGGACATTCTAATCCCTGGTGAGCAGCGGAAGGGGGAGACTCTGTTGCCTGTTACATTTGTGTGTTTTGCTGGTTATGTGTTATGTTCCGTTAATATTTTGGGGATCCAATAAAGTCTAATTATTGTGATTCCCTCACCCTGTGTTGTCTGAGTAGTGATACGCCCACGGTTAAGGAGGCCGGCGTTCAGTTGGGATGAGCCCTGGGCCACACCGTCTTTCTAAAGGCGGCTGGATCAGCGGACGAGAGCACCCACTGACCCCCGCGTCTCCACAGAAGAGCACCCACTGACCCCCGAGTCTCCACAGAGAGCACCCACTGACCCCCGAGTCTCCACAGAGAGCACCCACTGACCCCTGGGTCTCCACAATGAGAACTGCTGACATCCTCTGTGCTGCAGGAGACGCTGCTCCTCTGTGTGACCTCCTGTATAATGAGAACTCTGCTGTAATCCTCTGTGCTGCAGGGAACTCTATTCCTCAAAATGACCGCTCCATCTACACCTCCTCCATCTGCACCACAACTACTCCCCCTACATCTCCTATATCTACACCCCAACTGCTCCCTCTACACCTCCATCTACACCTGACCGCCCCTCTACACCCCCTATATCTACACCCGACTGCTCCTCTACACCCCCTATATCTACACCTGACCGCCCCTCTACACCCCCTATATCTACACCCGACTGCTCCTCTACACCCCCTATATCTACACCCGACTGCTCCTCTACACCCCCTATATCTACACCCGACTGCTCCTCTACACCCCCTATATCTACACCCGACTGCTCCTCTACACCCCCTATATATCTACACCTGACTGCTCCTCTACACCCCCTATATCTACACCTGACTGCTCCTCTACACCCCCTATATCTACACCCGACTGCTCCTCTACACCCCCTATATCTACACCTGACTGCTCCTATACACCCCCTATATCTACACCTGACTGCTCCTCTACACCTCCTATATCTACACCCGACTGCTCCTCTACACCCCCTATATCTACACCCGACTGCTCCTCTACACCCCCTATATATCTACACCTGACTGCTCCTCTACACCCCCTATATCTACACCTGACTGCTCCTCTACACCTCCTATATCTACACCCGACTGCTCCTCTACACCCCCTATATATCTACACCTGACTGCCCCTCTACACCCCCTATATCTACACCCGACTGCTCCTCTACACCCCCTATATCTACACCCAACTGCTCCTCTACACCCCCTATATCTACACCCAACTGCTCCTCTACACCCCCTATATCTACACCTGACTGCCCCTCTACACCCCCTATATCTACACCTGACTGCTCCTCTACACCTCCTATATCTACACCCGACTGCTCCTCTACACCCCCTATATCTACACCCGACTGCTCCTCTACACCCCCTATATCTACACCTGACTGCTCCTCTACACCCCCTATATCTACACCTGACTGCTCCTCTACACCCCCTATATCTACACCCGACTGCCCCTCTACACCCCCTATATCTACACCTGACTGCTCCTCTACACCCCCTATATCTACACCTGACTGCCCCTCTACACCTCCTATATCTACACCTGACTGCTCCTCTACACCTCCTATATCTACACCTGACTGCCCCGCTACACCTCCTATATCTACACCTGACTGCTCCTCTACACCTCCTATATCTACACCTGACTGCTCCTCTACACCCCCTATATCTACACCTGACTGCTCCTCTACACCCCCTATATCTACACCCGACTGCTCCTCTACACCTCCTATATCTACACCTGACTGCCCCTCTACACCTCCTATATCTACACCTGACTGCCCCTCTACACCCCCTATATCTACACCTGACTGCTCCTCTACACCTCCTATATCTACACCTGACTGCTCCTCTACACCCCCTATATCTACACCTGACTGCTCCTCTACACCCCCTATATCTACACCTGACTGCTCCTCTACACCCCCTATATCTACACCTGACTGCCCCTCTACACCTTCTATATCTACCCCTGACTGCTCCTCTACACCCCCTATATCTACACCCGACTGCTCCTCTACACCCCCTATATCTACACCTGACTGCTCCTCTACACCTCCTATATCTACACCTGACTGCCCCTCTACACCTCCTATATCTATACCTGACTGCCCCCCTACACCCCCTATATCTACACCCGACTGCCCCTCTACACCCCCTATATCTACACCTGACTGCTCCTCTACACCCCCTATATCTACACCTGACTGCTCCTCTACACCTCCTATATCTACACCTGACTGCTCCTCTACACCCCCTATATCTACACCTGACTGCTCCTCTACACCTCCTATATCTACACCCGACTGCTCCTATACACCCCCTCCCCCTATATCTACACCTGACTGCTCCTCTACACCCCCTATATCTACACCCGACTGCTCCTATACACCCCCTCCCCCTATATCTACACCTGACTGCTCCTCTACACCCCCTATATCTACACCTGACTGCTCCTCTACACCTCCTATATCTACACCTGACTGCTCCTCTACACCCCCTATATCTACACCCGACTGCTCCTATACACCCCCTCCCCCTATATCTACACCTGACTGCTCCTCTACACCTCCTATATCTACACCTGACTGCTCCTCTACACCCCCTATATCTACACCCGACTGCTCCTATACACCCCCTCCCCCTATATCTACACCTGACTGCTCCTCTACACCCCCTATATCTACACCCGACTGCTCCTATACACCCCCTCCCCCTATATCTACACCTGACTGCCCCTCTACACCCACTATATCTACACCTGACTGCTCCTCTACACCCCCTATATATACACCCAACTGCTCCTCTACACCCCCTATATCTACACCTGACTGCTCCTCTACACCCCCTATATCTACACCCGACTGCTCCTATACACCCCCTCCCCCTATATCTACACCTGACTGCCCCTCTACACCCACTATATCTACACCTGACTGCTCCTCTACACCCCCTATATCTACACCCAACTGCTCCTCTACACCTCCTATATCTACACCTGACTGCTCCTCTACACCCCCTATATCTACACCCGACTGCTCCTCTACACCCCCTATATCTAAACCCGACTGCTCCTCTACACCCCCTATATCTACACCTGACTGCTCCTCTACACCCCCTATATCTACACCTGACTGCTCCTATACACCCCCTATATCTACACCTGACTGCTCCTCTACACCCCCTATATCTACACCCGACTGCTCCTCTACACCCCCTATATCTACACCCGACTGCTCCTCTACACCCCCTATATCTACACCCGACTGCTCCTCTACACCCCCTATATCTACACCCGACTGCCCCTCTACACCCCCTATATCTACACCCGACTGCTCCTATACACCCCCTATATCTACACCTGACTGCTCCTCTACACCCCCTATATCTACACCTGACTGCTCCTCTACACCCCCTATATCTACACCTGACTGCTCCTCTACACCTCCTATATCTACACCCGACTGCTCCTCTACACCCCCTATATCTACACCTGACTGCTCCTTTACACCCCCTATATCTACACCCGACTGCTCCTCTACACCCCCTATATCTACACCCGACTGCTCCTCTACACCCCCTATATCTACACCTGACTGCTCCTTTACACCCCCTATATCTACACCCGACTGCTCCTCTACACCCCCTATATCTACACCCGACTGCTCCTCTACACCCCCTATATCTACACCCGACTGCTCCTCTACACCCCCTATATCTACACCCGACTGCCCCTCTACACCCCCTATATCTACACCCGACTGCTCCTATACACCCCCTATATCTACACCTGACTGCTCCTATACACCCCCTATATCTACACCTGACTGCTCCTCTACACCTCCTATATCTACACCCGACTGCTCCTCTACACCCCCTATATCTACACCCGACTGCTCCTCTACACCCCCTATATCTACACCCGACTGCCCCTCTACACCCCCTATATCTACACCCGACTGCTCCTATACACCCCCTATATCTACACCTGACTGCTCCTATACACCCCCTATATCTACACCTGACTGCTCCTCTACACCTCCTATATCTACACCCGACTGCTCCTCTACACCCCCTATATCTACACCTGACTGCTCCTCTACACCTCCTATATCTACACCCGACTGCTCCTCTACACCTATATCTACACCTGACTGCTCCTCTACACCTCCTATATCTACACCTGACTGCTCCTCTACACCCCCTATATCTACACCTGACTGCTCCTCTACACCTCCTATATCTACACCTGACTGCCCCTCTACACCCCCTATATCTACACCTGACTGCTCCTCTACACCTCCTATATCTACACCTGACTGCCCCTCTACACCTCCTATATCTACACCTGACTGCTCCTCTACACCTCCTATATCTACACCCGACTGCCCCTCTACACCCCCTATATCTACACCCGACTGCTCCTCTACACCCCCTATATCTACACCCGACTGCCCCTCTACACCCACTATATCTACACCTGACTGCTCCTCTACACCTCCTATATCTACACCTGACTGCTCCTCTACACCCCCTATATCTACACCTGACTGCCCCTCTACACCCCCTATATCTACACCCGACTGCCCCTCTACACCCCCTATATCTACACCTGACTGCTCCTCTACACCCCCTATATCTACACCTGACTGCCCCTCTACACCCCCTATATCTACACCTGACTGCTCCTCTACACCTCCTATATCTACACCTGACTGCCCCTCTACACCCCCTATATCTACACCTGACTGCCCCTCTACACCTCCTATATCTACACCCGACTGCTCCTCTACACCTCCTATATCTACACCTGACTGCTCCTCTACACCCCCTATATCTACACCTGACTGCTCCTCTACACCTCCTATATCTACACCCGACTGCTCCTCTACACCCCCTATATCTACACCTGACTGCTCCTCTACACCTCCTATATCTACACCTGACTGCTCCTCTACACCTCCTATATCTACACCCGACTGCTCCTCTACACCTCCTATATCTACACCTGACTGCTCCTCTACACCCCCTATATCTACACCTGACTGCTCCTCTACACCCCCTATATCTACACCTGACTGCCCCTCTACACCTCCTATATCTACACCTGACTGCTCCTCTACACCTCCTATATCTACACCTGACTGCTCCTCTACACCTCCTATATCTACACCCGACTGCTCCTCTACACCTCCTATATCTACACCTGACTGCTCCTCTACACCCCCTATATCTACACCTGACTGCTCCTCTACACCCCCTATATCTACACCTGACTGCCCCTCTACACCTTCTATATCTACCCCTGACTGCTCCTCTACACCCCCTATATCTACACCCGACTGCTCCTCTACACCCCCTATATCTACACCTGACTGCTCCTCTACACCCCCTATATCTACACCTGACTGCTCCTCTACACCTCCTATATCTACACCCGACTGCTATACACCCCCTCCCCCTATATCTACACCTGATGGTGTCCATAGTGCGGAGATGAATGTGGTTTCTTAGCCTTTGCTGCCATCTTGTGGTGACTTCTCTCAGTGCAGGCGTTTCCAGTGTGAGGACAGTGCGGGGGTCTATATAGGGGCGAGACCCTTCACGATGTCAGCCTCCTGCATTGCTTCTATAATTAGGTGGGATTTGCCTTCTCCTGCAGTAACGTAGCCTGTGTATCCCCGATGTGACCCCGTGTCCTGGAGCTGATCCCAGCCCCCTTGTCCTTTCTCCTGTTGTACAATGATCTGTGCCTCCTCCACCCCTTACTATATGCCCCCTGGGGTCACTCTCTGGTCACTCGTCTTCATTCTTCTCCCATTATCCTCATATCTCTTATGCAAAATAGAAGTCCTGACCAGTGTACAACTCCAGACATAATGTGGGGTCCACCTGCACCCACTAGCCCTGGCCCCCCAACTAGCAGACTATGAAAGGGGAGGACACCTCTGTAGCTAAAATTACACTAAACAGCAAAACACAGAAAAGCAGCAGAATAGTGACTGCAGCTCGGAAGGTGATTGGAGGATAAGACACAATGTAACAGCAGAATAGTGAGTGCAGCTCTGGAGGTGACTGGAGGATGAGACACAATGTAACAGCAGAATAGTGACTGCAGCTCTGGAGGTGACTGGAGGATAAGACAAAATATAACAGCAGAATAGTGACTGCAGCTCTGGAGGTGACTGGAGGATAAAACATGATGTAACAGCAGAATAGTGAGTGCAGCTCTGGAGGTGACTGGAGGATAAGAGAGAATATAACAGCAGAATAGTGAGTGCAGCTCTGGAGATGAGTGGAGGATGAGACACAATGTAACAGCAGAATAGTGACTGCAGCTCTGGAGGTGACTGGAGGATAAGACAAAATATAACAGCAGAATAGTGACTGCAGCTCTGGAGGTGACTGGAGGATAAGACATGATGTAACAGCAGAATAGTGAGTGCAGCTCTGGAGCTTACCGATCATGAAGTTGGTGCGTGCCGCGGTCTGTCCGTACTGCTGCTCGATGTACTTTGGTTTATAAGTCACCATTCCCACCAGTGAGTTATACTGGAAGACGCTGCCGCACAGGAACAGGAAGAAGACGGGGTTCCCGAGGAGCCGCTTCATGGACGGCAGGAATTCTGAAGAGGGGAGAGTGGTTATATAGGGGGAGGGGAGGTTATATAGAAGAAGAGGAGGGGTTATATAGGGGGGTGAGAGGTTATATAGGAGGGTGAGAGGTTATATAGGAGAAGGGGTGAGAGGTTATATAGGGGGGTGAGAGGTTATATAGGGGGAGGGGAGAGTGGTTATATAGGGAGAGGGGAGAGTGGTTATATAGGGGGAGGGGGGAGAGTGGTTATATAGGGGGAGGGGGGAGAGTGGTTATATAGGGGGAGGGGGAGAGTGGTTATATAGGGGGAGGGGTGAGAGGTTATATAGGGGGAGGGGGAGTGGTTATATAGGGGGAGGGGGAGAGTGGTTATATAGGGGGAGGGGAGAGTGGTTATATAGGGAGAGGGGAGAGTGGTTATATAGGGGGAGGGGGGAGAGTGGTTATATAGGGGGAGGGGGGAGAGTGGTTATATAGGGGGAGGGGGGAGAGTGGTTATATAGGGGGAGGGGGAGAGTGGTTATATAGGGGGAGGGGTGAGAGGTTATATAGGGGGACTGTAGAGAGGTTATATAGGGGAGGGGTGAGAGGTTATATAGGGGAGGGGAGAGAGGTTATATAGGGGGAGGGGAGGTTATATAGAAGAAGAGGAGGTGTTATATAGGGGGGTGAGAGGTTATATAGGAGGGTGAGTGGTTATATAGGGGGAGGGGTGAGAGGTTATATAGGGGGAGGGGAGAGAGGTTATATAGGGGGAGGGGAGAGAGGTTATATAGGGGAACGGTAGAGAGGTTATATAGGGGGAGTGGTGACAGGTAATATAGGGAGGGGTGAGAGGCTATATAGGGGGAGGGGAGAGAGATTATATAGGTGGAGGGGGAGAGTGGTTATATAGGGGGAGGGGGAGGAGAGGGGTTATATAGGGGGAGGGGGGAGAGTGGTTATATAGGGGGAGGGGGGAGAGTGGTTATATAGGGGGAGGGGGGAGAGGTTATATAGGGGGAGGGTGAGAGGTTATATAGGGGGACGGTAGAGAGGTTATATAGGGGGAGGGGTGAGATGTTATATAGGGGCAGGGGTGAGAGGTTATATAGGGGGACGGTAGAGAGGTTATATAGGGGGACGGTAGAGAGGTTATATAGGGGGAGGGGTGAGATGTTATATAGGGGCAGGGGTGAGAGGTTATATAGGGGGACGGTAGAGAGGTTATATAGGGGGAGGGGTGAGAGGTTATATAGGGGGAGGGGTGAGAGGTTATATAGGGGGAGGGGTGAGAGGTTATATATGAGTTGCCCTCTATGCCAGAGCTGGCCCTGGATAAGTATTAGCGCCCCTCTACCTCGGGCCATGGTCAGCAGTTGCCCGGGGTCCGGGGGAAGCCTCTGGTCTCGCAGTTCCTCCAGGATGAACCTGCATTGCTCGGAGGGGGTGCTGGAGTTCTTTCGGGGCTCAGATCTCGGCTGCTCCTTCGGTAAAAACCAGAACGGGATGGTGGCGAGGACACTAATGGCTCCAGCAACCAGGTACCCGAGCCACCAAGCCCCGACCCACTGCTGGTCCTGAGGGGTGATGGTCACTGCATCTGCACAGAAACATGGCGCTCTCAGAGAGGAGTGTGAGCCGGATTCCCCTCCCCCGTCTGCAGCCCCCCGCTGTGTAATGTGGGGGGCATCACAGAGTTGTGTACCCCACACACCAAATTCTTCAGTGGTTCACAATCTCCTCGTCCTTCACCCGATCTGTCAAATGATCCACTAAGCATCATTTGTGCTAGTCACAATGCATGAATACAGTGGGGGATCTCACAATGTGCTGCCTATGCACTGCATTTTCTTCAGACTCTTCGCTCTACATAGTTAGTGACTGGGATAACAAAGTTTCCGGTTGGATAAAGTGAGATTTGTCATCTTGATATTTACCGGGGCAGAGTGCAGCAGCTCATGAAAAACATTTCAACTTGTGTGCTCTGCATAGGCAGTAACTGAACCTGCGTACCTCATCACTATAGACAGTGTACATAGTGTGTGCATAATACATGCCTGGAGCACACACTCCGCACGACTATCTGCAGGCACTTTCCTTACCCCTAACTGGAGATAGGACTAGGCTGTTACTACCATTAGGGCCGGGGGTTAGGACCAGTACTAGGATTAGGACAGAGGGTTAGGACTAGTACTAAGCTTAGGGCAGAGGGTTAGGACTAGTGCTAGGATTAGGGCAGAGGGTTAGGACTAGTACTAAGCTTAGGGCAGAGGGTTAGGACTAGAATTAGGGCAGAGGGTTAGGACTAGTGCTAGGATTAGGGCAGAGGGTTAGGACTAGCGCTGGGATTAGGGCAGAGGGTTAGGACTAGCGCTGGGATTAGGGCAGAGGGTTAGGACTAGCGCTGGGATTAGGGCAGAGGGTTAGGACTAGCGCTGAGATTAGGGCAGAGGGTTAGGACTAGCACTGAGATTAGGGCAGAGGGTTAGGACTAGCACTGGGATTAGGGCAGAGGGTTAGGACTAGCACTGGGATTAGGGCAGAGGGTTAGGACTAGCACTGGGATTAGGGCAGAGGGTTAGGACTAGCACTGGGATTAGGGCAGAGGGTTAGGACTAGCACTGGGATTAGGGCAGAGGGTTAGGACTAGAATTAGGGCAGAGGGTTAGGACTAGTGCTAGGATTAGGGCAGAGGGTTAGGACTAGCACTGGGATTAGGGCAGAGGGTTAGGACTAGCACTGGGATTAGGGCAGAGGGTTAGGACTAGAATTAGGGCAGAGGGTTAGGACTAGTGCTAGGATTAGGGCAGAGGGTTAGGACTAGTACTAAGCTTAGGGCAGAGGGTTAGGACTAGAATTAGGGCAGAGGGTTAGGACTAGTGCTAGGATTAGGGCAGAGGGTTAGGACTAGCGCTGGGATTAGGGCAGAGGGTTAGGACTAGCACTGGGATTAGGGCAGAGGGTTAGGACTAGCACTGAGATTAGGGCAGAGGGTTAGGACTAGCACTGGGATTAGGGCAGAGGGTTAGGACTAGCACTGGGATTAGGGCAGAGGGTTAGGACTAGCACTGGGATTAGGGCAGAGGGTTAGGACTAGCACTGGGATTAGGGCAGAGGGTTAGGACTAGCACTGGGATTAGGGCAGAGGGTTAGGACTAGCACTGGGATTAGGGCAGAGGGTTAGGACTAGCACTGGGATTAGGGCAGAGGGTTAGGACTAGCACTGAGATTAGGGCAGAGGGTTAGGACTAGCACTGAGATTAGGGCAGAGGGTTAGGACTAGCACTGAGATTAGGGCAGAGGGTTAGGACTAGCACTGAGATTAGGGCAGAGGGTTAGGACTAGCACTGGGATTAGGGCAGAGGGTTAGGACTAGCACTGGGATTAGGGCAGAGGGTTAGGACTAGCACTGGGATTAGGGCAGAGGGTTAGGACTAGCACTGGGATTAGGGCAGAGGGTTAGGACTAGCACTGGGATTAGGGCAGAGGGTTAGGACTAGCACTGGGATTAGGGCAGAGGGTTAGGGTTAGGGCTGGGAATTGATAATCTATCATACTGCTGCAGTAGACCTCACTGTATAAAATGTGTGGGATTAAGTGAAGGTGGGGAACTACTCACCCACACCCACCGCGCCCAAATCCACGAACAGCGAGGCGCTGAGTGACCCCAGAAGAAATCCAAATATGGGGCCAATCACTGCTGCTGTCTGTATGCAACCTGCAAGACACCAGGGGCAGAGCTGCACACAGGATGTAACAGGGGAACTGGGAGTGCAGCTCTGGAGGAAAAGACACCATGTAACAGCAGAATAGTGACTGCAGCTCTGAAGGTGACTGGGGGATAAGACAATATAACAGCAGAATAATGAGTGCAGCTCTGGAGGACACTGGAAGATAAGACATGATGAATAGTGAGTGCAGCTCTGGAGGTGACTAGAGGCATGATGTAACAGCAGAATAGTGACTGCAGCTCTGGAGGTGACTGGAGGCTAAAACACGATGTAACAGCAGAACAGTGAGTGTAGCTCTGGAGGTGAGCGGAGGATAACACAATGTAACAGAACAGTGAGTGCAGCTCTGGAGGATATCAGTGTTGGATGCTTCTAGTGATGATTTATTACCAATGTAGAATGCAGCGTTGTCCTCGGCTGCGTAGTCGTCGATGTATGAGATCCCCAGGGGTTGGATCGGAGCTTCTCCCACTCCACGCAGCAGATTTCCCAACAAGATGAAGATCCAAAGAGAATTCTCAAAATTTCTCTGGCAGCCTGAGGAGTGACCACAGCGTGACCCCGGAGCACAAGGGAACAGCCCCCAACTACATCTGGAAACATTGGGGTGTCCTGCAAATGTGATAGTTCTGAATCTACAGTGATGTTCTCTGAACCAATCAGATGCGGTGACCTCTGCTGCCCCGCCTCCCCTCTGCTGCCCCGCCTCCCCTCTGCTGCGGAGCTGCAGCTTTTGTCTACACTTGCCAGTGACGCAGCGAGTCTCACATCACATCACCCTGCACGGCCACACACTCTGGACAGGAGCAATTCAGCTGCATAGAAATACATGCAGGAGACCCGCTCCTGTCAGGAGAGAAGCCGGCCGCTCCGGGAGATGCCATCCGATAATCCTGCGAATCATACGTTCATGTGAGCGTGAGGAGGGAGATGAAGCTGCATCCCCCTCCTCCCACTCACAGTGTGTAACCTCACAGACAGCAGCTGCATCCCCCTCATAGTGTAACCTCACAGACAGAAGCTGCATCCCCCTCCTCCCTCTTACAGTGTGTAATGTTATGATTCAGGGACTGAGGAGGATAAAAAAATGCAGAATCCCAAATAGTAACAGAGTGGCTGGAACCTTAACGGACTGCAGACCTAATCCTGACACACAACTAGAAGTAGCTGTGGGACAAGCCTACAATGACCTGGTCGTCTCGACACAGCCGGAGAACTAAATAATCTCACAGATAGAAATATAAGAAAGCTAATCTGCCTCGGAGCAGTCCCCAAAGATAGATAGATAGCCCCCCACATGTAAAGGCTACGGTGATATAGAAAAATACAATACAAAGCTAGAAAAGACAGCTTCAGCAAAAGTGAGGCCCAAACTATCTTTATATCTTTATATAAGAAAGGATAGCAAGGAGCAACTGTCTGCAACCGTAAAAACCCCAATATATACCAGCACTTCTGATATGGAAAAATCCTGAGGTCACACAACCTCTCCCCCACTGTATCAGCACTCTGATGTTACTGGGATCCAAAAACACTAATACAGATGAGGAACTGAATTAATACCAAACATGACAAACACAATACATAGCAGAATCATGGAGCTAAGTATATAGACACTCCTAGCAGGGAATGATCCCATTACACTAAGAACTCCACACAGACAAAATAGGAATCAAGCATTAGTATCAAAGCAGAAAAACACCCAAGAAAGTGGAAACAAACAGCAGAGGCCCAAAGACCACTTATCTGAGAGTTTCTGGTAGTGAGCAGGGCTGGTTACAGAATGTCCTTCACACACAGGAGACCATTGACCACCGGCAAGTAACAAGAGAAAACTACTCAGTTATATAGTCCCAGTCTGACCCGGATTGCCAGTCCTCTACAGGTGTGTGGCTCTCATTCCACACATCAACTGCACCGCGAGCACTGACCACAAGAGGAAGCTCCAAACTGGAAAACGTATTCACAACAGTGTAACCTCACAGACAGAAGCTGCATCCCCCTCCTCCCCCTCACAGAAGCTGATTTCTCATTACTGTGGTTGACAGCGAGAGAAAGGAGAGACTGCCTGCACCCGGAGGCTCAGGATGAGCAGTGTACCTGGCTCCATGCTCATATGCGGTCCGTCCAGTGCATTGGATTTCTGGCTGCTGACATCTTGTAGACACAGGACAGAGGTGACGCTGGAGTTTTCCGTCCCACCCGGCACTGTCTTATACACGTAACTGCGAATATTGAAGGAGACGCTGCAGCATGGATATCACGTAAAGTTTGTGACCCCCTCCTGGCACTGTCCTCTGGGGTTTATACCACACATTTTATCAGACAATCACAGACGTAGTGACTCCCCAGCCCCTGCAGATCCTCAGCCAAAGACATTATATAGGGGATGATCTGCAGGATGTGATTGCTGCGCCACCTCACAGGAATGATGGCTACCGGGAGGCGCTGTCCATCACACCGCCCTCTACTGTAAACACGCTCTCCACAATGATTGACTGTTCCCAGCACCGCCCTCTATACTGTAAACACGCCCTGCACAATGATTGGCAGCTCCCAGCACCGCCCTCTATACTGAAAACACGCCCTCGACAATGATTGACAGCTCCCAGCACCGCCTTCTATGCTGTAAACATGCCTCCCACAATGATTGACAGCTCCCAGCACCGCCTTCTATGCTGTAAACATGCCTCCCACAATGATTGACAGCTCCCGCCACCGTCCTCTATACTGTAAACACGCCCCCTCCACTATGATTGGCAGCTCCAAGCACCGCCCTCTTTACTGTAAACACGCCCTCCGCAATGATTGACAGCTCCCGACACCGCCCGCTATACTGTAAACACACCCCCTCACTATGATTGGCAGCTGATGGCACCGCCCTCTATGCTGTAAACACGCCCCCTTCACTATGATTGGCAGCTGATGGCACTTACCGTCCCATAATGAAATGGGGCAATGCAATTAGGAAGGTTCCCGCTGACATCACCAGACACGCTCCGCCGATCAGCCGCGGCCGGTGAAGCCTCGCTCCAAAGTAACTGACGAGAGTAATAACCAGAAGATTCCCTGCAAGAAGAAGTAACACTGAAGAGACGCCGCCACTGGGGGCTACGGGACAGAGACGCCGCCACTGGGGGCTACGGGACAGAGACGCCGCCACTGGGGACTACGGGACAGACGCCGACACTGGGGACTACGGGACAGAGACGCCGACACTGGGGGCTACGGGACGCCGACACTGGGGGCTACGGGACGCCGACACTGGGGGCTACGGGACGCCGACACTGGGGGCTACGGGACGCCGACACTGGGGGCTACGGGACGCCGACACTGGGGGTACAAGTTATCACTCTGTTATTACCACGCACCAATCTCAAAGCTGCCGTCGATGACACCGACCAGGGAGGACGGGAGCTCGAATCTCCGCTCGATCTGAGTGATCGAACTCTTCAGGTAACTTCCAGTTAAAGCTTTTGCAAAATATGCAAAACTGATGGCAGAGAGGAAAATCTGCGGAGACAAAGAGCTGTGCTCAGTGCACCCCGAACCCAGGTGCCAATATCCGACCTCCCAGTCCTTACCCAGGACCTCCAACTTCGAGCCCCTCACCCCCAAGATACAAGGAACTGGGCTTGAAAAATCAAAACCTGCACATAAGGGATTCTGACATAGACGACCACTGCACTGATGGATGGCGAACTCTGCAGAGGCACCCCAAAACTGAGTACAGGGAGCGCCCCCTACTGGTGGCTGCAGACAGAATCTTATCTTGTATCTATGTATACAGGGAGCTCCCCCTAGTGGTGGCTGAAGACAGAATCTTATGTATCTCTGTATACAGGGAGCTCTACCTAGTGGTGTCTGCAGACAGGATCTTATGTATCTCTGTATAGAGAGAGCTCGCCCTAGTGGAGGCTGCAGACAGGATCTTATCATGTATCTCTGTATACAGGGAGCTCCCCCTAGTGGTGGCTGCAGGCAGGATCTTATGTATCTGTGTATACAGGGAGCTCCCCCTAGTGGTGGCTGCAGACAAGATCTTATGTATCTCTGTATACAGGGAGCTCCCCCTAGTGGTGACTGCAGACAGGATCTTATCATATATCTCTGTATACATGGAGCTCCCCCTAGTGGTGGCTGCAGACACGATCTTATCATGTATCTCTGTATACAGGGAGCTCCCCCTAGTGGTGACTGCAGACAGGATTTTATCATGTATCTCTGTATACAGGGAGCTCCCCCTAGTGGTGACTGCAGACAGGATCTTATCATATATCTCTGTATACAGGGAGCTCCCCCTAGTGATGGCTGCAGACAGGATCTTATGTATCTCTGTATACAGGAAGCTCCCCCTAGTGGAGGCTGCAGACAGGATCTTATCATGTATCTCTGTATATAGGGAGCTCCCCCTAGTGGTGGCTGCAGACAGGATCCTATGTATCTCTGAATACAGGGAGCTCCCCCTAGTTGTGGCTGCAGACAAGATCTTAGCATGTATCTATGTATACAGGGAGCTCCCTGTGATACCAATGTGATATGACTTAAGAATGAGTGTGATTAGATAGGGATCATAATCAAAAGATATAGTGATCCCAGATATTATTTGACCTATCCATAATTCAGTATCAGACAGATGTCCTCTGGCTGACCCTATTTCACTATGACCAAGCGTACGTGTCAAACAGATCTTGAGCAAAACCACAATTATCAGGAACTAACGTTTACAGTTCCACAGTCAGGAAACTTGTGGTTAGTGGATAACAGGTGTAAGGAAGCTAGCATGTAAAATTTACGGCTCATTGCAATATCTCCAGGAAAACTGGTCGGCCAGTGGTCAACTGGCAAAATGTGCAGGAAATGTGCAGGAAGCTACTGGTGGCCACAGCAGCTTGTGGTCAAGTTACATGAACATGACTCAGCTGTCACATGCTGGTCACCAATTAACCACTCAGAAAACACAACCTACAAAGTTTCTTATAAAAAGACTGGACTCTATTAATGAGATTAGGGAACCCTTCCAGGAAGCTGAAGTGTACGTACCGCTCCTGTGATGCAAAAGGCCGGGTTGTTCCTTCTCACTAATCGAGTCCCTCCGATGAGAAAGGATTGCTACAACTTAACGGTAATGTTGATGCATATTTCTGTTATTGTATAAGATTCTATAACTATAAAGTAGTTCTAATGCCTATGTACCATTGATTATTCATGTGCTATAAATAAATATATAAATAGTATAAATAGTATCTTGCTATAAAGAATCTTAGTATTCGTGCCTGATTAGGAGAGCAGTGAGCGCTTCGTAAGTACGGGCTTTCAGCCTCCTTTTTAGGAGAATTTATCAAGACACTCCCCCTAGTGGAGGCTGCAGACAGGATCTTATCATGTATCTATATTCAGGGAGCTCCCCCTAGTGGAGGCTGCAGACAGGATCTTATCATGTATCTCTGTATACAGAGAGCTCCCCCTAGTGGTGGCTGCAGACAGGATCTTATCATGTATCTATATTCAGGGAGCTCCCCCTAGTGGAGGCTGCAGACAGGATCTTATCATGTATCTCTGTATACAGGGAGCTCCCCCTAGTGGTGGCTGCAGACAGGATCTTATCATATATCTCTGTATACAGGGAGCTCCCCCTAGTGGTGGCTGCAGACAGGATCTTATGTATCTCTGTATACAGGGAGCTCCCCCTAGTGGTGACTGCAGACAGGATCTTATCATATATCTCTGTATACAGGGAGCTCCCCCTAGTGATGGCTGCAGACACGATCTTATCATGTATCTCTGTATACAGGGAGCTCCCCCTAGTGGTGACTGCAGACAGGATCTTATCATATATCTCTGTATACAGGGAGCTCCCCCTAGTGATGGCTGCAGACACGATCTTATCATGTATCTCTGTATACAGGGAGCTCCCCCTAGTGGAGGCTGCAGACAGGATCTTATCATGTATCTCTGCATACAGTGAGCTCCCCCTAGTGGTGGCTGCAGACAGGATCTTATCATGTATCTCTGTATACAGGGAGCTCCCCCTAGTGGTGACTGCAGACAGGATCTTATCATGTATCTCTGTATACAGGGATCTCCCCCTAGTGGAGGCTGCAGACAGGATCTTATCATGTATCTCTGTATACAGGGAGCTCCCCCTAGTGGTGACTGCAGACAGGATCTTATCATTTATCTCTGTATACAGGGAGCTCCCCCTAGTGGTGGCTGCAGACAGGATCTTATCATGTATCTCTGTATACAGGGAGCTCCCCCTAGTGGAGGCTGCAGACAGGATCTTATCATGTATCTCTGTATACAGAGAGCTCCCCCTAGTGGTGACTGCAGACAGGATCTTATCATGTATCTCTGTATACAGGGAACTCTCCCTAGTGACTGCAGACAGGATCTTATCATGTATCTCTGTATACAGGGAGCTCCCCCTAGTGGTGGCTGCAGACAGGATCTTATCATGTATCTCTGTATACAGGGAGCTCCCCCTAGTGGTGACTGCAGACAGGATCTTATCATGTATCTCTGTATACAGGGAACTCTCCCTAGTGACTGCAGACAGGATCTTATCATGTATCTCTGTATACAGGGAGCTCCCCCTAGTGGTGGCTGCAGACAGGATCTTATCATGTATCTCTGTATACAGGGAGCTCCCCCTAGTGGTGACTGCAGACAGGATGTTATCATGTATCTCTGTATACAGGGAGCTCCCCCTAGTGGTGGCTGCAGAACTCTAATTACAGATTTTTACCGTTAAGCCTTGGCAGCGGCTCTTCTTGGTCTGCTGCGCTGTACACTGACACACAGAGCATGATCTTCCTTCTGCGGATCGAGAACATAACATAGCGCTGCCTTTGTTTGGATCCATCTTTGAGAAGTCCAGTCTCTAGAATCAGAGAAGATATCAATACACTGACTACCTTATAGCAGGACACAGAGGAAGGAGCAGGATCCAGCAGCACAGAGTATTTCAGGAGAGGAAAGTGCTGATCTTATAGGTGGTCACAGAGATACAGAGGAAGGAGCAGATCCCAGCAGCACAGAGTATTTTAGGAGAGGAGAGCGCTGATCGTATAGGTGGTCACAGAGATACAGAGGAAGGAGCAGGTCCCCGCAGCACAGAGTATTTCAGGAGAGAAGAGCACTGATCTTATAGGAGGACATAGAGATACAGAGGAAGGAGCAGGTCCCCGCAGCACAGAGTATTTCAGGAGAGGAGAGAGCTGATCTTATAAGAGGACACAGAGATACATAGAGGAAGGAGCAGGACCCAGCAGCACAGAGTATTTCAGGAGAGGAGAGCACTGATCTTATAGGAGGACACAGAGATACTGTGAGGGCCAGGGAGGACTGGTAGGCCCAGGAGGTGGATCCACTGGGCCGAGCACCCCACCTGGAGGGCAGGGTACACGGTAGCTGGAGCACTAACGTGGCAGGAGCAGGTATCAGGAAGCAAAGACAGGGCCAGGTCACTCGGGTCACAGCGGACTTTAAGGCAGTAATAGGAAACAGGAACAAAGACCTGAGCACCGAGCTCACAAGACAAAGCACCACAAGCGATGATCAGGCCCCGCCCACATGGAGAGGCCAGTCCTATATACCCAGCATAGCCTCAGGTCATTTCCTGCTGCAGCAGTGCTGGGCTATAAGACCAGGTGAGTGGGCGCGGCCCGGTCCTATACAGAACATTAGTCAGAATCAGACTCCTGAGACCAGGAACAGGACTCTGGGGTGCATGAGTGGCGGGCGTGACCGGTGGACGCATGGACTGGACCAGTGAGGAAGGAGCGGTGGTACGGTGGCGAGGCTGGATCAGTGGGTACAGAGCGGTGGCGTGACGCAGGTGTGACTGACTCAGGGGTTACGGAGCGGTGCCTGGATGGTGAGACCGGCTTAGTAGGTAAGGAGCGCTGCTGGGACACCGGGAGCGTGACAGTACCCCCCCCTTGAAGCCCCCCTCTTCGAGCAAAGGACCCCCGGGGCACCCGGGACCGAGCCCCCGGACCGTAACCCAGCGCAAAGGAAAGGAGGGACGGCTGACCCCATGCACCCTTCTGGACCGCAACACGCTTAACCGAACATTTTCGAGCAGTGGCAACGGAAGCAACGGAAAGAGAAGGACAGTCAGAAGCAGGACTGGAATCCTGGACGGCCGTATCGGGCGTCTCGGACCGGGTATCGGTCATAGTCTCATCCTCAGTAGCCGCTGGACTCAAAGTCTCAACTCTAGAAGGCGGTGAAATCAAAGTCTCATCTCCAGAAGATGGTGGAATCGAGGTCTCGGATGCCTGGGGCGGTGGAACGTCACTGGATAGCGTAGTCTCTTCTTCAGGATCCTGCAGCTTGACTGAGTCAAGAGCCAGGGGCTGAGGAACAGGCTGCAAGCAGGTTTCGTGGCACAAGGGACTCCAGCGGGTAATCGCGCCAGAGCACCAACTAATAACAGGGTCATGGAGTTTCAGCCAGGGCAGGCCCAACAGGAGCTCAGGAGCCATCCTCGGGATCACATAGAAGGCGATGGTCTCTGTATGCCAAGAGCCAACCTGGAGGTTCACGGGCTCGGTGGTATACCGGACAGGCTCGTAGAGCGGTTTGCCGTCTACGGAGGCAAACCAGAGAGGCTTCTTCAGCGGGGTGACAGGGACCTGGTATTTGTCTACCGTGGCCTGGTGGATAAAGTTGCCTGCCGCCCCAGAATCGATGTGGGCCTCAGCTGAAAACCAGGTCCCCTCTGTCGTCACCCGGACAGTCTAACTGGAACCAAAGGGATTTCGGTGGCAAGGGTGGCGGTTCCCACCATCCCTTGGACCTGGGGTCTACCTGGTTTCACCGGGCAAGAACGGAGCATATGTGAACCGTCTCCGCATTAGAAGCACAGGCCCCGGGCGAGCCGTTCTGCATGGCGTTGCTTGGCTTGGGTCAGACGGTTCACTTGCATGGGTTCTGGTGACGATTCGCGGAAAGGCAAGGACGAGGGAGCGGTAGGTTTCTGCGAAGACAAGACGTGGCGAGGTGGTCGCTTCTCCCGGACTATCTCCTGGGCACGCTCCTGAAAACGGAGGTCAATCCGGGTGGCCAGGGAAATCAAAGCGTCCAAGGTGCATGGACGGTGAGTTTGTCTTTAATACGACCAGAGAGACCCTCCCAAAAGACCACCGTTAAGGCCTCATTGTTCCAGCCCAGCTCCGAAGCGAGCGTGCGGAACTGTATGGCATACTGGCCGACTGTTTGGGTCCCTTGGTGTAGTCGGAGGAGTGTAGAGGTCACTGCGGTAGTTCGTCCAGGTTCGGCGAAGGTGCCCCTGAAGGCTCGCAGGAACTCCTGGATGTCAGTGGTCATCGGGTCCTCGTTCTCCCACGGGGGGTAATCCAGGCCAGGGCTTCGCCTTCCAGGTGTGACATCAGGAACGCCACCTTGGCCTGGTCTGAGGCGAACAAGTGCGGGAGCAACTGGAAGTGCAGGGAGCACTGGTTCAAGAAGCCGCGGCAGGACTTGGGATCCCCTGCGTAGCGAGGCTGTGGAGGAACCTGGTTCAGACCTGGAGACTGGTTGCTGCGTGGACGAGGCGGCGGTCTGCAGCGTATATAACCGGTGGTCCACGGACGCCAGGAACTTCAGCATCCGGTTCAGGGTTCCACGCTGTTGTGCCCGCTCCTGGCGCAGCTCAACCAGCTCTGATTTCTGTGTCTCAGCGGGATCCATGGCCTGATCATACTGTGAGGGCCGGGGGGAATGGTAGGCCCAGGAGGTGGATCCACTGGACCGAGCACCCACCTGGAGGGCAGGGTACACGGTAGCTGGAGCACTAACGTGGCAGGAACGGGTGCAGGTATCAGGAAGCAAAGACAGGACCAGGTCACTAAGGTCACAGCGGACTTTAAGGCAGTAACAGGAAACAGGAACAAAGACCTGAGCACCGAGCTCACAAAACAAAGCACCACAAGCGATGATCAGGCCCCGCCCACATGGAGAGGCCGGTACTATATACCCAGCTCAGCCTCAGGTCATGTCCTGCTGCAGCAGTGCTGGGCTATAGGACCAGGAGAGTGGGCGCGGCCCGGTCCTATATACCCAGCTCAGCCTCAGGTCATGTCCTGCTGCAGCAGTGCTGGGCTATAAGACCAGGAGAGTGGGCGCGGCCCGGTCCTATATACCCAGCACAGCCTCAGGTCATGTCCTGCTGCAGCAGTGCTGGGCTATAAGACCAGGAGAGTGGGCGCGGCCCGGTCCTATATACCCAGCACAGCCTCAGGTCATGTCCTGCTGCAGCAGTGCTGGGCTATAAGACCAGGAGAGTGGGCGCGGCCCGGTCCTATATACCCAGCACAGCCTCAGGTCATGTCCTGCTGCAGCAGTGCTGGGCTATAAGAGCAGGAGAGTGGGCGCGGCCCGGTCCTATATACCCAGCACAGCCTCAGGTCATGTCCTGCTGCAGCAGTGCTGGGCTATAAGACCAGGAGAGTGGGCGCGGCCCGGTCCTATATACCCAGCACAGCCTCAGGTCATGTCCTGCTGCAGCAGTGCTGGGCTATAAGACCAGGAGAGTGGGCGCGGCCCGGTCCTATATACCCAGCACAGCCTCAGGTCATGTCCTGCTGCAGCAGTGCTGGGCTATAAGAGCAGGAGAGTGGGCGCGGCCCGGTCCTATATACCCAGCACAGCCTCAGGTCATGTCCTGCTGCAGCAGTGCTGGGCTATAAGAGCAGGAGAGTGGGCGCGGCCCGGTCCTATATACCCAGCACAGCCTCAGGTCATGTCCTGCTGCAGCAGTGCTGGGGCTATAAGACCAGGAGAGTGGGCGCGGCCCAGTCCTATATACCCAGCACAGCCTCAGGTCATGTCCTGCTGCAGCAGTGCTGGGCTATAAGACCAGGAGAGTGGGCGCGGCCCGGTCCTATATACCCAGCACAGCCTCAGGTCATGTCCTGCTGCAGCAGTGCTGGGCTATAAGAGCAGGAGAGTGGGCGCGGCCCGGTCCTATATACCCAGCACAGCCTCAGGTCATGTCCTGCTGCAGCAGTGCTGGGCTATAAGAGCAGGAGAGTGGGCGCGGCCCGGTCCTATATACCCAGCACAGCCTCAGGTCATGTCCTGCTGCAGCAGTGCTGGGCTATAAGACCAGGAGAGTGGGCGCGGCCCGGTCCTATATACCCAGCACAGCCTCAGGTCATGTCCTGCTGCAGCAGTGCTGGGCTATAAGAGCAGGAGAGTGGGCGCGGCCCGGTCCTATATACCCAGCACAGCCTCAGGTCATGTCCTGCTGCAGCAGTGCTGGGCTATAAGAGCAGGAGAGTGGGCGCGGCCCGGTCCTATATACCCAGCACAGCCTCAGGTCATGTCCTGCTGCAGCAGTGCTGGGCTATAAGAGCAGGAGAGTGGGCGCGGCCCGGTCCTATATACCCAGCACAGCCTCAGGTCATGTCCTGCCGCAGCAGTGCTGGGCTATAAGAGCAGGAGAGTGGGCGCGGCCCGGTCCTATATACCCAGCACAGCCTCAGGTCATGTCCTGCTGCAGCAGTGCTGGGCTATAAGACCAGGAGAGTGGGCGCGGCCCGGTCCTATATACCCAGCACAGCCTCAGGTCATGTCCTGCTGCAGCAGTGCTGGGGCTATAAGACCAGGAGAGTGGGCGCGGCCCGGTCCTATATACCCAGCACAGCCTGAGGTCATGTCCTGCTGCAGCAGTGCTGGGCTATAAGAGCAGGAGAGTGGGCGCGGCCCGGTCCTATATACCCAGCACAGCCTCAGGTCATGTCCTGCTGCAGCAGTGCTGGGCTATAAGAGCAGGAGAGTGGGCGCGGCCCGGTCCTATATACCCAGCACAGCCTCAGGTCATGTCCTGCTGCAGCAGTGCTGGGCTATAAGAGCAGGAGAGTGGGCGCGGCCCGGTCCTATATACCCAGCACAGCCTCAGGTCATGTCCTGCTGCAGCAGTGCTGGGCTATAAGACCAGGAGAGTGGGCGCGGCCCGGTCCTATATACCCAGCACAGCCTCAGGTCATGTCCTGCTGCAGCAGTGCTGGGCTATAAGAGCAGGAGAGTGGGCGCGGCCCGGTCCTATATACCCAGCACAGCCTCAGGTCATGTCCTGCTGCAGCAGTGCTGGGCTATAAGAGCAGGAGAGTGGGCGCGGCCCGGTCCTATATACCCAGCACAGCCTCAGGTCATGTCCTGCTGCAGCAGTGCTGGGGCTATAAGACCAGGAGAGTGGGCGCGGCCCAGTCCTATATACCCAGCACAGCCTCAGGTCATGTCCTGCTGCAGCAGTGCTGGGCTATAAGACCAGGAGAGTGGGCGCGGCCCGGTCCTATATACCCAGCACAGCCTCAGGTCATGTCCTGCTGCAGCAGTGCTGGGCTATAAGAGCAGGAGAGTGGCCGCGGCCCGGTCCTATATACCCAGCACAGCCTCAGGTCATGTCCTGCTGCAGCAGTGCTGGGGCTATAAGACCAGGAGAGTGGCCGCGGCCCGGTCCTATATACCCAGCACAGCCTCAGGTCATGTCCTGCTGCAGCAGTGCTGGGCTATAAGACCAGGAGAGTGGGCGCGGCCCGGTCCTATATACCCAGCACAGCCTCAGGTCATATCCTGCTGCAGCAGTGCTGGGCTATAAGAGCAGGAGAGTGGGCGCGGCCCGGTCCTATATACCCAGCACAGCCTCAGGTCATGTCCTGCTGCAGCAGTGCTGGGCTATAAGAGCAGGAGAGTGGGCGCGGCCCGGTCCTATATACCCAGCACAGCCTCAGGTCATGTCCTGCTGCAGCAGTGCTGGGCTATAAGAGCAGGAGAGTGGGCGCGGCCCGGTCCTATATACCCAGCACAGCCTCAGGTCATGTCCTGCTGCAGCAGTGCTGGGCTATAAGAGCAGGAGAGTGGGCGCGGCCCGGTCCTATATACCCAGCACAGCCTCAGGTCATGTCCTGCTGCAGCAGTGCTGGGCTATAAGAGCAGGAGAGTGGGCGCGGCCCGGTCCTATATACCCAGCACAGCCTCAGGTCATGTCCTGCTGCAGCAGTGCTGGGCTATAAGAGCAGGAGAGTGGGCGCGGCCCGGTCCTATATACCCAGCACAGCCTCAGGTCATGTCCTGCTGCAGCAGTGCTGGGCTATAAGACCAGGAGAGTGGGCGCGGCCCGGTCCTATATACCCAGCACAGCCTCAGGTCATGTCCTGCTGCAGCAGTGCTGGGCTATAAGAGCAGGAGAGTGGGCGCGGCCCGGTCCTATATACCCAGCACAGCCTCAGGTCATGTCCTGCTGCAGCAGTGCTGGGCTATAAGAGCAGGAGAGTGGGCGCGGCCCGGTCCTATATACCCAGCACAGCCTCAGGTCATGTCCTGCTGCAGCAGTGCTGGGCTATAAGAGCAGGAGAGTGGGCGCGGCCCGGTCCTATATACCCAGCACAGCCTCAGGTCATGTCCTGCTGCAGCAGTGCTGGGCTATAAGACCAGGAGAGTGGGCGCGGCCCGGTCCTATATACCCAGCACAGCCTCAGGTCATGTCCTGCTGCAGCAGTGCTGGGCTATAAGAGCAGGAGAGTGGCCGCGGCCCGGTCCTATATACCCAGCACAGCCTCAGGTCATGTCCTGCTGCAGCAGTGCTGGGGCTATAAGACCAGGAGAGTGGGCGCGGCCCGGTCCTATATACCCAGCACAGCCTGAGGTCATGTCCTGCTGCAGCAGTGCTGGGCTATAAGAGCAGGAGAGTGGGCGCGGCCCGGTCCTATATACCCAGCACAGCCTCAGGTCATGTCCTGCTGCAGCAGTGCTGGGCTATAAGAGCAGGAGAGTGGGCGCGGCCCGGTCCTATATACCCAGCACAGCCTCAGGTCATGTCCTGCTGCAGCAGTGCTGGGCTATAAGAGCAGGAGAGTGGGCGCGGCCCGGTCCTATATACCCAGCACAGCCTCAGGTCATGTCCTGCTGCAGCAGTGCTGGGCTATAAGACCAGGAGAGTGGGCGCGGCCCGGTCCTATATACCCAGCACAGCCTCAGGTCATGTCCTGCTGCAGCAGTGCTGGGCTATAAGAGCAGGAGAGTGGGCGCGGCCCGGTCCTATATACCCAGCACAGCCTCAGGTCATGTCCTGCCGCAGCAGTGCTGGGCTATAAGAGCAGGAGAGTGGGCGCGGCCCGGTCCTATATACCCAGCACAGCCTCAGGTCATGTCCTGCTGCAGCAGTGCTGGGCTATAAGAGCAGGAGAGTGGGCGCGGCCCGGTCCTATATACCCAGCACAGCCTCAGGTCATGTCCTGCTGCAGCAGTGCTGGGCTATAAGACCAGGAGAGTGGGCGCGGCCCGGTCCTATATACCCAGCACAGCCTGAGGTCATGTCCTGCTGCAGCAGTGCTGGGCTATAAGAGCAGGAGAGTGGGCGCGGCCCGGTCCTATATACCCAGCACAGCCTCAGGTCATGTCCTGCTGCAGCAGTGCTGGGCTATAAGAGCAGGAGAGTGGGCGCGGCCCGGTCCTATATACCCAGCACAGCCTCAGGTCATGTCCTGCTGCAGCAGTGCTGGGCTATAAGAGCAGGAGAGTGGGCGCGGCCCGGTCCTATATACCCAGCACAGCCTCAGGTCATGTCCTGCTGCAGCAGTGCTGGGCTATAAGAGCAGGAGAGTGGGCGCGGCCCGGTCCTATATACCCAGCACAGCCTCAGGTCATGTCCTGCTGCAGCAGTGCTGGGCTATAAGACCAGGAGAGTGGGCGCGGCCCGGTCCTATATACCCAGCACAGCCTCAGGTCATGTCCTGCTGCAGCAGTGCTGGGCTATAAGAGCAGGAGAGTGGCCGCGGCCCGGTCCTATATACCCAGCACAGCCTCAGGTCATGTCCTGCTGCAGCAGTGCTGGGCTATAAGAGCAGGAGAGTGGGCGCGGCCCGGTCCTATATACCCAGCACAGCCTCAGGTCATGTCCTGCCGCAGCAGTGCTGGGCTATAAGAGCAGGAGAGTGGGCGCGGCCCGGTCCTATATACCCAGCACAGCCTCAGGTCATGTCCTGCTGCAGCAGTGCTGGGCTATAAGAGCAGGAGAGTGGGCGCGGCCCGGTCCTATATACCCAGCACAGCCTCAGGTCATGTCCTGCTGCAGCAGTGCTGGGCTATAAGAGCAGGAGAGTGGGCGCGGCCCGGTCCTATATACCCAGCACAGCCTCAGGTCATGTCCTGCTGCAGCAGTGCTGGGCTATAAGACCAGGAGAGTGGGCGCGGCCCGGTCCTATATACCCAGCACAGCCTCAGGTCATGTCCTGCTGCAGCAGTGCTGGGCTATAAGAGCAGGTGAGAGCGCGGCCCGGTCCTATATACCCAGCACAGCCTCAGGTCATGTCCTGCTGCAGCAGTGCTGGGCTATAAGAGCAGGTGAGTGGGCGCGGCCCGGTCCTATATACCCAGCACAGCCTCAGGTCATGTCCTGCTGCAGCAGCGCTGGGCTATAAGAGCAGGAGAGTGGGCGCGGCCCGGTCCTATATACCCAGCTCAGCCTCAGGTCATGTCCTGCTGCAGCAGTGCTGGGCTATAAGAGCAGGAGAGTGGGCGCGGCCCGGTCCTATATACCCAGCACAGCCTCAGGTCATGTCCTGCTGCAGCAGTGCTGGGCTATAAGAGCAGGTGAGTGGGCGCGGCCCGGTCCTATACAGAACATTAGTCAGAATCAGACTCCTGACACCAGGAACAGGACTCTGGGAAGCATGAGCGGGAATGGCAGGCGTGACCGGTGGACGCATGGACTGGACCAGTGAGGAAGGAGCGGTGGTACGCTGGCGAGGCTGGATCAGTGGGTACAGAGCGGTGGTGCGATGCAGGTGTGACTGGCTCAGTGGTTACGGAGCGGTGCCTGGATGGTGAGACCGGCTTAGTAGGTAAGGAGCGCTGCTGGGACACCGGGAGCGTGACAGATACATAGAGGAAGGAGCAGGTCCCCGCAGCACAGAGTATTTCAGGAGAGGAGAGCACTGATCTTATAGGAGGACACAGAGATACATAGAGGAAGGAGCAGGTCCCCGCAGCACAGAGTATTTCAGGAGAGGAGAGCACTGATCTTACAGGAGGACACAGAGATACAGAGGAAGGAGCAGGTCCCAGCAGCACAGAGTATTTCAGGAGAGGAGAGCACTGATCTTACAGGAGGACACAGAGATACAGAGGAAGGAGCAGGTCCCAGCAGCACAGAGTATTTCAGGAGAGAAGAGCACTGATCTTATAGGAGGACACAGAGATACAGAGGAAGGAGCAGGTCCCTGCAGCACAGAGTATTTCAGGAGAGGAGAGCACTGATCTTATAGGAGGACACAGAGATACATAGAGGAAGGAGCAGGTCCCAGCAGCACAGAGTATTTCAGGAGAGGAGAGCACTGATCTTATAGGAGGACACAGAGATACATAGAGGAAGGAGCAGGTCCCAGCAGCACAGAGTATTTCAGGAGAGAAGAGCGCTGATCTTATAGGAGGACACAGAGATACAGAGGAAGGAGCAGGTCCCTGCAGCACAGAGTATTTCAGGAGAGAAGAGCACTGATCTTATAGGAGGACACAGAGATACAGAGGAAGGAGCAGGTCCCTGCAGAACAGAGTATTTCAGGAGAGGAGAGCACTGATCTTATAGGAGGACACAGAGATACATAGAGGAAGGAGCAGGTACCAGCAGCACAGAGTATTTCAGGAGAGGAGAGCACTGATCTTATAGGAGGACACAGAGATACATAGAGGAAGGAGCAGGTCCCAGCAGCACAGAGTATTTCAGGAGAGGAGAGCACTGATATTATAGGAGGACACAGAGATACATAGAGGAAGGAGCAGGTCCCAGCAGCACAGAGTATTTCAGGAGAGGAGAGCACTGATCTTATAGGAGGACACAGAGATACATAGAGGAAGGAGCAGGTCCCCGCAGCACAGAGTATTTCAGGAGAGGAGAGCACTGATCTTACAGGAGGACACAGAGATACAGAGGAAGGAGCAGGTCCCAGCAGCACAGAGTATTTCAGGAGAGAAGAGCACTGATCTTACAGGAGGACACAGAGATACAGAGGAAGGAGCAGGTCCCAGCAGCACAGAGTATTTCAGGAGAGGAGAGCACTGATCTTACAGGAGGACACAGAGATACAGAGGAAGGAGCAGGTCCCAGCAGCACAGAGTATTTCAGGAGAGAAGAGCACTGATCTTATAGGAGGACACAGAGATACAGAGGAAGGAGCAGGTCCCTGCAGCACAGAGTATTTCAGGAGAGGAGAGCACTGATCTTATAGGAGGACACAGAGATACATAGAGGAAGGAGCAGGTCCCAGCAGCACAGAGTATTTCAGGAGAGGAGAGCACTGATCTTATAGGAGGACACAGAGATACAGAGTAAGGAGCAGGTCCCAGCAGCACAGAGTATTTCAGGAGAGGAGAGCACTGATATTATAGGAGGACACAGAGATACATAGAGGAAGGAGCAGGTCCCAGCAGCACAGAGTATTTCAGGAGAGGAGAGCACTGATCTTATAGGAGGATACAGAGATACATAGAGGAAGGAGCAGGTCCCAGCAGCACAGAGTATTTCAGGAGAGGAGAGCACTGATCTTATAGGAGGTCACAGAGATACATAGAGGAAGGAGCAGGACCCAGCAGCACAGAGTATTTCAGGAGAGGAGAGCGCTGATCTTATAGGAGGACACAGAGATACATAGAGGAAGGAGCAGGACCCCGCAGCACAGAGTATTTCAGGAGAGGAGAGCGCTGATCTTATAGGAGATACAGAGATACATAGAGGAAGGAGCAGGACCCAGCAGCACAGAGTATTTCAGGAGAGGAGAGCGCTGATCTTATAGGAGATACAGAGATACAGAGGAAGGAGCAGGTCCCCGCAGCACAGAGTATTTCAGGAGAGGAGAGCACTGATCTTATAGGAGGAGACAGAGATACATAGAGGAAGGAGCAGGTCCCCGCAGCACAGAGTATTTCAGGAGAGGAGAGCACTGATCTTATAGGAGGAGACAGAGATACATAGAGGAAGTAGCAGGTCCAAGCAGCACAGAGTATTTCAGGAGAGGAGAGCACTCATCTTATAGGAGGACACAGAGATACATAGAGGAAGGAGCAGGTCCCAGCAGTACAGAGTATTTCAGGAGAGGAGAGCACTGATCTTATACGAGGACACAAAGAGATACATAGAGGAAAAAGCAGGTCCCAGCAGCACAGAGTATTTCAGGAGAGGAGAGCACTGATCTTATAGGAGGATACAGAGATACATAGAGGAAGGAGCAGGTCCCAGCAGTACAGAGTATTTCAGGAGAGGAGAGCACTGATCTTATAGGAGGTCACAGAGATACATAGAGGAAGGAGCAGTTCCCAGCAGCACAGAGTATTTCAGGAGAGGAGAGCACTGATCTTATAGGAGGTCACAGAGATACATAGAGGAAGGAGCAGGACCCAGCAGCACAGAGTATTTCAGGAGAGGAGAGCGCTGATCTTATAGGAGGACACAGAGATACAGAGGAAGAAGCAGGTCCAAGCAGCACAGAGTATTTCAGGAGAGGAGAGCGCTGATCTTATAGAAGGTCACAGAGATACATAGAGGAAGGAGCAGGTCCCCGCAGCACAGAGTATTTCAGGAGAGGAGAGTGCTGATCTTATAGGAGGATACAGAGATACATAGAGGAAGGAGCAGGTCCCCGCAGCACAGAGTATTTCAGGAGAGAAGAGCAATGATCTTATAGGAGGTCACAGAGATACATAGAGGAAGGAGCAGGTCCCCGCAGCACAGAGTATTTCAGGAGAGAAGAGCAATGATCTTATAGGAGGTCACAGAGATACATAGAGGAAGGAGCAGGTCCCAGCAGCACAGAGTATTTCAGGAGAGAAGAGCATTGATCTTATAGGAGGTCACAGAGATACATAGAGGAAGGAGCAGGTCCCCGCAGCACAGAGTATTTCAGGAGAGGAGAGCACTGATCTTATAGGAGGACACAGAGATACAGAGGAAGGAGCAGGTCCCAGCAGCACAGAGTATTTCAGGAGAGGAGAGCACTGATCTTATAGGAGGACACAGAGATACAGAGGAAGGAGCAGGTCCCAGCAGCACAGAGTATTTCAGGAGAGGAGAGCGCTGATCTTATACGAGGACACAGAGATACATAGAGAAAGGAGCAGGTCCCTGCAGCACAGAGTATTTCAGGAGAGGAAAGCACTGATCTTATAGGAGGACACAGAGATACAGAGGAAGGAGCAGGTCCCAGCAGCACAGAGTATTTCAGGAGAGGAAAGCACTGATCTTATAGGAGGACACAGAGATACAGAGGAAGGAGCAGGTCCCAGCAGCACAGAGTATTTCAGGAGAGGAAAGCACTGATCTTATAGGAGGACACAGAGATACAGAGGAAGGAGCAGGTCCCAGCAGCACAGAGTATTTCAGGAGAGCAGAGCACTGATCTTATAGGAGGACACAGAGATACAGAGGAAGGAGCAGGTCCCAGCAGCACAGAGTATTTCAGGAGAGGAGAGCACTGATCTTATAGGAGGAGACAGAGATACATAGAGGAAGGAGCAGGTCCCAGCAGTACAGAGTATTTCAGGAGAGGAGAGCACTGATCTTATAGGAGGACACAGAGATACATAGAGGAAGGAGCAGGTCCCAGCAGCACAGAGTATTTCAGGAGAGGAGAGCACTGATCTTATAGGAGGACACAGATACAGAGGAAGGAGCAGGTCCCTGCAGCACAGAGTATTTCAGGAGAGGAGAGCACTGATCTTATAGGAGGACACAGAGATACAGAGGAAGGAGCAGGTCCCCGCAGCACAGAGTATTTCAGGAGAGAAGAGCACTGATCTTATAGGAGGACACAGAGATACAGAGGAAGGAGCAGGTCCCAGCAGCACAGAGTATTTCAGGAGAGGAGAGCACTGATCTTATAGGAGGACACAGAGATACAGAGGAAGGAGCAGGTCCCTGCAGCACAGAGTATTTCAGGAGAGGAGAGCACTGATCTTATAGGAGGATACAGAGATACATAGAGGAAGGAGCAGGTCCCAGCAGCACAGAGTATTTCAGGAGAGAAGAGCAATGATCTTATAGGAGGTCACAGAGATTCATAGAGGAAGGAGCAGGTCCCCGCAGCACAGAGTATTTCAGGAGAGGAGAGCACTGATCTTATAGGAGGACACAGAGATACAGAGGAAGGAGCAGGTCCCAGCAGCACAGAGTATTTCAGGAGAGGAGAGCACTGATCTTATAGGAGGACACAGAGATACAGAGGAAGGAGCAGGTCCCAGCAGCACAGAGTATTTCAGGAGAGGAGAGCACTGATCTTATAGGAGGACACAGAGATACATAGAGGAAGGAGCAGGACCCAGCAGCACAGAGTATTTCAGGAGAGGAGAGCACTGATCTTATAGGAGGACACAGAGATACAGAGGAAGGAGCAGGTCCCAGCAGCACAGAGTATTTCAGGAGAGCAGAGCACTGATCTTATAGGAGGACACAGAGATACAGAGGAAGGAGCAGGTCCCAGCAGCACAGAGTATTTCAGGAGAGGAGAGCACTGATCTTATAGGAGGAGACAGAGATACATAGAGGAAGGAGCAGGTCCCAGCAGTACAGAGTATTTCAGGAGAGGAGAGCACTGATCTTATAGGAGGACACAGAGATACATAGAGGAAGGAGCAGGTCCCAGCAGCACAGAGTATTTCAGGAGAGGAGAGCACTGATCTTATAGGAGGACACAGATACAGAGGAAGGAGCAGGTCCCTGCAGCACAGAGTATTTCAGGAGAGGAGAGCACTGATCTTATAGGAGGACACAGAGATACAGAGGAAGGAGCAGGTCCCCGCAGCACAGAGTATTTCAGGAGAGAAGAGCACTGATCTTATAGGAGGACACAGAGATACAGAGGAAGGAGCAGGTCCCAGCAGCACAGAGTATTTCAGGAGAGGAGAGCACTGATCTTATAGGAGGACACAGAGATACAGAGGAAGGAGCAGGTCCCTGCAGCACAGAGTATTTCAGGAGAGAAGAGCACTGATCTTATAGGAGGACACAGAGATACAGAGGAAGGAGCAGGTCCCCGCAGCACAGAGTATTTCAGGAGAGGAGAGCACTGATCTTATAGGAGGATACAGAGATACATAGAGGAAGGAGCAGGTCCCAGCAGCACAGAGTATTTCAGGAGAGGAGAGCGCTGATCTTATAGGAGGACACAGAGATACATAGAGGAAGGAGCAGGTCCCCGCAGCACAGAGTATTTCAGGAGAGAAGAGCACTGATCTTATAGGAGGACACAGAGATACAGAGGAAGGAGCAGGTCCCCGCAGCACAGAGTATTTCAGGAGAGAAGAGCGCTGATCTTATAGGAGGACACAGAGATACATAGAGGAAGGAGCAGGTCCCAGCAGCACAGAGTATTTCAGGAGAGGAGAGCACTGATCTTATAGGAGGACACAGAGATACATAGAGGAAGGAGCAGGTCCCAGCAGCACAGAGTATTTCAGGAGAGGAGAGCACTGATATTATAGGAGGACACAGAGATACATAGAGGAAGGAGCAGGTCCCAGCAGCACAGAGTATTTCAGGAGAGGAGAGCACTGATCTTATAGGAGGACACAGAGATACATAGAGGAAGGAGCAGGTCCCCGCAGCACAGAGTATTTCAGGAGAGGAGAGCACTGAACTGATCTTATAGGAAGGCACAGAGATACATAGAGGAAGGAGCAGGTCCCCGCAGCACAGAGTATTTCAGGTGAGGAGAGCACTGATCTTATAGGAGGACACAGAGATACATAGAGGAAGGAGCAGGTCCCAGCAGCACAGAGTATTTCAGGAGAGGAGAGCACTGATCTTATACGAGGACACAGAGATACATAGAGGAAGGAGCAGGTCCCAGCAGCACAGAGTATTTCAGGAGAGGAGAGCACTGATCTTATAGGAGGACAGAGAGATACAGAGGAAGGGGCAGGTCCCCGCAGCACAGAGTATTTCAGGAGAGGAGGGCACTGATCTTATAGGAGGAGACAGAGATACATAGAGGAAGGAGCAGGTCCCTGCAGCACAGAGTATTTCAGGAGAGAAGAGCGCTGATCTTATAGGAGGACACAGAGATACATAGAGGAAGGAGCAGGTCCCAGCAGCACAGAGTATTTCAGGAGAGGAGAGCACTGATCTTATAGGAGGACACAGAGATACAGAGGAAGGAGCAGGTCCCTGCAGCACAGAGTATTTCAGGAGAGAAGAGCGCTGATCTTATAGGAGGACACAGAGATACATAGAGGAAGGAGCAGGTCCCTGCAGCACAGAGTATTTCAGGAGAGAAGAGCGCTGATCTTATAGGAGGACACAGAGATACATAGAGGAAGGAGCAGGTCCCAGCAGCACAGAGTATTTCAGGAGAGGAGAGCACTGATCTTATAGGAGGACACAGAGATACAGAGGAAGGAGTAGGTCCCCGCAGCACAGAGTATTTCAGGAGAGGAGAGCGCTGATCTTATAGGAGGTCACAGAGATACATAGAGTAAGGAGCAGGTCCCAGCAGCACAGAGTATTTCAGGAGAGGAGAGCACTGATCTTATAGGAGGACACAGAGATACAGAGGAAGGAGCAGGTCCCCGCAGCACAGAGTATTTCAGGAGAGGAGAGCGCTGATCTTATAGGAGGTCACAGAGATACATAGAGTAAGGAGCAGGTCCCAGCAGCACAGAGTATTTCAGGAGAGGAGAGCACTGATCTTATAGGAGGACACAGAGATACAGAGGAAGGAGCAGGTCCCAGCAGCACAGAGTATTTCAGGAGAGGAGAGCACTGATCTTATAGGAGGACACAGAGATACAGAGGAAGGAGCAGGTCCCAGCAGCACAGAATATTTCAGGAGAGGAGAGCACTGATCTTATAGGAGGACACAGAGATACAGAGGAAGGAGCAGGTCCCTGCAGCACAGAGTATTTCAGGAGAGAAGAGCGCTGATCTTATAGGAGTACACAGAGATACAGAGGAAGGAGCAGGTCCCAGCAGCACAGAGTATTTCAGGAGAGGAGAGCACTGATCTTATAGGAGGACACAGAGATACAGAGGAAGGAGCAGGTCCCAGCAGCACAGAGTATTTCAGGAGAGGAGAGCACTGATCTTATAGGAGGACACAGAGATACAGAGGAAGGAGCAGGTCCCCGCAGCACAGAGTATTTCAGGAGAGGAGAGTGCTGATCTTATAGGAGGTCACAGAGATACAGAGGAAGGAGCAGGTCCCTGCAGCACAGAGTATTTCAGGAGAGAAGAGCACTGATCTTATAGGAGGACACAGAGATACAGAGGAAGGAGCAGGTCCCCGCAGCACAGAGTATTTCAGGAGAGGAGAGCACTGATCTTATAGGAGGATACAGAGATACATAGCGGAAGTAGCAGGTCCCAGCAGCACAGAGTATTTCAGGAGAGAAGAGCACTGATCTTATAGGAGGACACAGAGATACATAGAGGAAGGAGCAGGTCCCAGCAGCACAGAGTATTTCAGGAGAGGAGAGCGCTGATCTTATAGGAGGACACAGAGATACATAGAGGAAGGAGCAGGTCCCCGCAGCACAGAGTATTTCAGGAGAGAAGAGCACTGATCTTATAGGAGGACACAGAGATACAGAGGAAGGAGCAGGTCCCCGCAGCACAGAGTATTTCAGGAGAGAAGAGCGCTGATCTTATAGGAGGACACAGAGATACATAGAGGAAGGAGCAGGTCCCAGCAGCACAGAGTATTTCAGGAGAGGAGAGCACTGATCTTATAGGAAGGCACAGAGATACATAGAGGAAGGAGCAGGTCCCCGCAGCACAGAGTATTTCAGGAGAGGAGAGCACTGATCTTATAGGAGGTCACAGAGATACATAGAGGAAGGAGCAGGTCCCAGCAGCACAGAGTATTTCAGGAGAGAAGAGCGCTGATCTTATAGGAGGACACAGAGATACAGAGGAAGGAGCAGGTCCCCGCAGCACAGAGTATTTCAGGTGAGGAGAGCACTGATCTTATACGAGGTCACAGAGATACATAGAGGAAGGAGCAGGTCCCTGCAGCACAGAGTATTTCAGGAGAGGAGAGCGCTGATCTTATAGGAGGTCACAGAGATACATAGAGTAAGGAGCAGGTCCCTGCAGCACAGAGTATTTCAGGAGAGGAGAGCGCTGATCTTATAGGAGGTCACAGAGATACATAGAGTGAGGAGCAGGTCCCCGCAGCACAGAGTATTTCAGGAGAGAAGAGCAATGATCTTATAGGAGGACACAGAGATACAGAGGAAGGAGCAGGTCCCCGCAGCACAGAGTATTTCAGGAGAGGAGAGCACTGATCTTATAGGAGGACACAGAGATACATAGAGGAAGGAGCAGGTCCCCGCAGCACAGAGTGTTTCAGGCTCCTGCACTGGGTGGTGCAGTGGTCGGTGGGTCGGGCAGGCCGCGCTCTGGTTTCCATGGTGCCGGCTATTTACCTGTAGCTGCTGGCGGGAGCCTCACAGTGCGGAGCACATGGCGCGGGGCCGCTCTGCTCTTATATCCCCGGGCTGCGCTCTCGCTGATCCCCGGATAATGCACCTTTTTCTTTCCCAATTAGCGGGGACATTGTGGACTTTCCTCGCTGACGTCCGCCGCCCCCTGAGCGGGAGATACAATGCCGTGACGTGCAGCGAAAACCTCAGCGCGGCCCCAGTGTCTGACCGTGGTCACTGCACACACCGCTCCGGCCACAATGAGACCCCCGGGGCAGCTCCCACTGACCCCACACGCTGCCCCCTGCTGGAGCATGCACAGCACTGCAGCATGGAAGTATGGAGACCACCCATCCTTGTATCATCCACTCACCTCCAGAGCTGCACTCACTATTCTGCTGTTACATCGTGTCTTATCCTCCAGTCACCTCCAGAGCTGCACTCATTATTCTGCTGTTACATCGTGTCTTATCCTCCAGTCACCTCCAGAGCTGCAGTCACTATTCTGCTGTTATATTGTGTCTTATCCTCCAGTCACCTCCAGAGCTGCACTCATTATTCTGCTGTTACATCGTGTCTTATCCTCCAGTCACCTCCAGAGCTGCAGTCACTATTCTGCTGTTATATTGTGTCTTATCCTCCAGTCACCTCCAGAGCTGCAGTCACTATTCTGCTGTTACATTGTGTCTTATCCTCCAGTCACCTCCAGAGCTGCAGTCACTATTCTGCTGTTACATCGTGTGTAATGCTCCAGTCACCTCCAGAGCTGCAGGCACTATTCTGCTGTTACATTGTGTCTTATCCTCCAGTCACCTCCAGAGCTGCAGGCACTATTCTGCTGTTACATCGTGTGTAATGCTCCAGTCACCTCCAGAGCTGCAGTCACTATTCTGCTGTTACATTGTGTCTTATCCTCCAGTCACCTCCAGAGCTGCACTCACTATTCTGCTGTTACATCGTGTCGTATCCTCCAGTCACCTCCAGAGCTGCAGTGACATGCCTTTTGGCATTTCGCACTATATAGGCACAGTATCTGACGCTCTGGACTTGTCGGCAGGGCACTACGTGGCAGTATGAACATGCTTTGATACATTCATGTAATACTAGGTTTGCATCTCTGGACCCCATGGAATGACTGATGACGTCCTGGCATAATATCTATAATACCTGGTCACATGTGGGCACAGTTTATAGCTCTGACCATGGCGTGGCACCATGGAGGCTTTGGATGGCACAATATGTACAGTATGGCATCTCTGGGAGCCGTTCTGAGCTGTATGGGTAGCGGTGTTATGTGGGCAAAGTATGGCACTATAGAAGTGAAGCACTAGCTGTACTGTGTATGTGCAGTGTATGTGCAGTGCATGTGCTGTGTATGTGCTGTGTATGTGCACTGTATGTGCTGTGTATGTGCACTGTATGTGCTGTGTATGTGCACTGTATGTGCTGTGTGCTCATATCTAAGCATTGACTTTATGACTATGTTGATACATATATAGAACATCATTAGCTACTATATGGCAGGATCCTGTAATTGTGAAATCTAAGACATTTTTATAACCAGACCAATCTGTGGGCAGGATCTGATGGCTCTTCTCTCTCTCCCTGGTGTAGGCAGGGTCTGATGGCTCTTCTTTCTCTCCCTGGTGTGCGCAGGGTCTGATGGTTCTTCTCTCTCTCCCTGGTGTAGACAGGATCTGATGGCTCTTCTCTCTCCCTGGTGTGGGCAGGGTCTGATGGCTCTTCTCCCTCTCCCTAGTGTGGACAGGATCTGATGGTTCTTCTCTCTCTCCCTGGTGTAGACAGGATCTGATGGCTCTTCTTTCTCTCCCTGGTGTAGACAGGATCTGATGGTTCTTCTCTCTCTCCCTGGTGTAGACAAGATCTGATGGCTCTTCTCTGTCTCCCTAGTGTGGACAGGATCTGATGGTTCTTCTCTCTCTCCCTGGTGTAGACAGGATCTGATGGCTCTTCTCTCTCTCCCTGGTGTGGGCAGGGTCTGATGGCTCTTCTCGCTCTCCCTGGTGTGGGCAGGGTCTGATGGCTCTTCTCTCTCTCCCTAGTGTGGACAGAATCTGATGGTTCGTCAGTCTCTCCCTGGTGTAGACAGGATCTGATGGCTCTTCTTTCTCTCCCTGGTGTAGACAGGATCTGATGGTTCTTCTCTCTCTCCCTGGTGTAGGCAGGATCTGATGGCTCTTCTTTCTCTCCCTGGTGTAGACAGGATCTGATGGTTCTTCTCTCTCTCTGGTGTAGACAGGATCTGATGGCTCTTCTCGCTCTCCCTGGTGTGGGCAGGGTCTGATGGCTCTTCTCTCTCTCCCTAGTGAGGACAGAATCTGATGGTTCGTCTGTCTCTCCCTGGTGTAGACAGGATCTGATGGCTCTTCTTTCTCTCCCTAGTGTAGACAGGATCTGATGGTTCTTCTCTCTCTCCCTGATGTAGACAGGATCTGATGGCTCTTCTTTCTCTCCCTGGTGTAGACAAGATCTGATGGTTCTTCTCTCTCTCCCTGGTGTAGAAAGGATATGATGGCTCTTCTCTCTCTCCCTGGTGTGGGCAGGGTCTGATGGCTCTACTCGCTCTCCCTGGTGTGGGCAGGATCTGATGGCTCTTCTCTCTCTCCCTGGTGTGGGCAGGGTCTGATGGCTCTTCTCTCTCTCCCTGGTGTGGACAGGATCTGATGGTTCTTCTCTCTCTCCCTGGTGTAGACAGGATCTGATGGTTCTTGTCTCTCTCCCTGGTGTAGAGAGGATCTGATGGCTCTTCTCTCTCTCCCTGGTGTGGGCAGGGTCTGATGGCTCTTCTCGCTCTCACTGGTGTGGGCAGGGTCTGATGGCTCTTCTCTCTCTCACTGGTGTGGGCAGGGTCTGATGGCTCTTCTCTCTCTCACTGGTGTGGGCAGGGTCTGATGGCTCTTCTCTCTCTCGGGTGTAGACAGGATCTGATGGCTCTTCTTTCTCTTCCTGGTGTAGACAGGATCTTATGCTTCTTATCTCTCTCCCTGGTGTAGACAGGATCTGATGGCTCTTCTCTCTCTCACTGGTGTGGGCAGCATCTGATGGCTCTTCTCTCTCTCACTGGTGTGGGCAGGGTCTGATGGCTCTTCTCTCTCTCACTGGTGTGGGCAGGGTGTGATAGCTCTTCTCTCTCTCCCTAGTGTGGACAGGATCTGATGGTTCTTCTCTCCCTCCCTGGTGTAGACAGGATCTGATGGTTCTTCTCTCTCCCTGGTGTAGACAGGATCTGATGGCTCTTCTTTCTCTCTCTGGTGTAGACAGGATCTGATGGCTCTTCTCTCTCTCCCTGGTGTGCTGGTGTGGGAAGGGTCTGATGGCTCTTCTCTCTCTCCCTGGTGTGCTGGTGTGGGAAGGGTCTGATGGCTCTTCTCTCTCTCACTGGTGTGGGAAGGGTCTGATGGTTCTTCTCTCTCTCCCTGGTGTAGACAGGATCTGATGGTTGTTCTCTCTCTCCCTAGTGTGGACAGGATCTGATGGCTCTTCTCTCTCCCTGGTGTGGGCAGGGTCTGATGGCTCTTCTCGCTCTTCCTGGTGTGGGCAGTATCTGATGGCTCTTCTCTCTCTCCCTGGTGTGGGCAGGATCTGATGGGTCTTCTTTCTCTCCCTGGTGTAGACAGCAGCTCATGGCTCTTCTCTCTCTCCCTGGTGTAGACAGGATCTGATGGCTCTTCTCTCTCTCCCTGGTGTGCTGGTGTGGGAAGGGTCTGATGGCTCTTCTCTCTCTCCCTGGTGTAGACAGGGTCTGATGGTTCTTCTCTCTCTCCCTGGTGTGGGCAGGGTCTGATGGCTCTTCTCGCTCTCCCTGGTGTGGGCAGGATCTGATGGCTCTTCTCTCTCTCCCTGGTGTAGACAGGATCTGATGGCTCTTCTTTCTCTCCCTGGTGTAGACAGGATCTGATGGCTCTTCTCGCTCTCCCTGGTGTGGGCAGGGTCTGATGGCTCTTCTCTCTCTCCCTAGTGTAGACAGAATCTGATGGTTCGTCTGTCTCTCCCTGGTGTAGACAGGATCTGATGGCTCTTCTTTCTCTCCCTAGTGTAGACAGGATCTGATGGTTCTTCTCTCTCTCCCTGGTGTAGACAGGATCTGATGGCTCTTGTTTCTCTCCCTGGTGTAGACAGGATCTGATGGCTCTTCTCTCTCTCCCTGGTGTGGGCAGGGTCTGATGGCTCTTCTCGCTCTCCCTGGTGTGGGCAGGATCTGATGGCTCTTCTCTCTCTCCCTGGTGTGGGCAGGGTCTGATGGCTCTTCTCTCTCTCCCTGGTGTGGACAGGATCTGATGGTTCTTCTCTCTCTCCGTGGTGTAGACAGGATCTGATGGCTCTTCTTTCTCTCCCTGGTGTAGACAGGATCTGATGGCTCTTCTCTCTCTCCCTGGTGTAGACAGGATCTGATGGCTCTTCTTTCTCTCCCTGGTGTAGACAGGATCTGATGGCTCTTCTCGCTCTCCCTGGTGTGGGCAGGGTCTGATGGCTCTTCTCTCTCTCCCTAGTGTGGACAGAATCTGATGGTTCGTCTGTCTCTCCCTGGTGTACACAGGATCTGATGGCTCTTCTTTCTCTCCCTAGTGTAGACAGGATCTGATGGTTCTTCTCTCTCTCCCTGGTGTAGACAGGATCTGATGGCTCTTCTTTCTCTCCCTGGTGTAGACAGGATCTGATGGCTCTTCTCTCTCTCCCTGGTGTGGGCAGGGTCTGATGGCTCTTCTCGCTCTCCCTGGTGTGGGCAGGATCTGATGGCTCTTTTCTCTCTCCCTGGTGTGGGCAGGGTCTGATGGCTCTTCTCTTTCTCCCTGGTGTGGACAGGATCTGATGGTTCTTCTCTCTCTCCGTGGTGTAGACAGGATCTGATGGCTCTTCTTTCTCTCCCTGGTGTAGACAGGATCTTATGGTTCTTGCCTCTCTCCCTGGTGTAGACAGGATCTGATGGCTCTTCTCTCTCCCTGGTGTGGGCAGGGTCTGATGGCTCTTCTCGCTCTGACTGGTGTGGGCAGGGTCTGATGGCTCTTCTCTCTCTCACTGGTGTGGGCAGGGTCTGATGGCTCTTCTCTCTCTCACTGGTGTGGGCAGGGTCTGATGGCTCTTCTCTCTCTCGGGTGTAGACAGGATCTGATGGCTCTTCTTTCTCTTCCTGGTGTAGACAGGATCTTATGGTTCTTATCTCTCTCCCTGGTGTAGACAGGATCTGATGGCTCTTCTCTCTCTCCCTGGTGTGGGCAGGGTCTGATGGCTCTTCTTTCTCTCCCTGGTGTGGGCAGGGTCTGATGGCTCTTCTCGCTCTCACTGGTGTGGGCAGGGTCTGATAGCTCTTCTCTCTCTCCCTAGTGTGGACAGGATCTGATGGTTCTTCTCTCCCTCCCTGGTGTAGACAGGATCTGACGGTTCTTCTCTCTCACTGGTGTGGACAGGATATGATGGCTCTTCTTTCTCTCCCTGGTGTAGACAGGATCTGATGGCTCTTCTCTCTCTCTCCCTGGTGTGCTGGTGTGGGAAGGGTCTGATGGCTCTTCTCTCTCTCACTGGTGTGGGAAGGGTCTGATGGCTCTTCTCTCTCTCACTGGTGTGGGAAGGGTCTGATGGTTCTTCTCTCTCTCCCTGGTGTAGACAGGATCTGATGGTTCTTCTCTCTCTCTCCCTAGTGTGGACAGGATCTGATGGCTCTTCTCTCTCCCTGGTGTGGGCAGGGTCTGATGGCTCTTCTCGCTCTTCCTGGTGTGGGCAGTATCTGATGGCTCTTCTCTCTCTCCCTGGTGTGGGAAGGATCTGATGGGTCTTCTTTCTCTCCCTGGTGTAGACAGGATCTGATGGCTCTTCTCTCTCTCTCCCTGGTGTGCTGGTGTGGGAAGGGTCTGATGGCTCTTCTCTCTCTCACTGGTGTGGGAAGGGTCTGATGGTTCTTCTCTCTCTCCCTGGTGTAGACAGGATCTGATGGTTCTTCTCTCTCTCCCTAGTGTGGACAGGATCTGATGGCTCTTCTCTCTCCCTGGTGTGGGCAGGGTCTGATGGCTCTTCTCGCTCTTCCTGGTGTGGGCAGTATCTGATGGCTCTTCTCTCTCTCCCTGGTGTGGGAAGGATCTGATGGGTCTTCTTTCTCTCCCTGGTGTAGACAGGAGCTGATGGCTCTTCTCTCTCTCCCTGGTGTAGACAGGATCTGATGGCTCTTCTCTCTCTCCCTGGTGTAGACAGGGTCTGATGGTTCTTCTCTCTCTCCCTGGTGTGGGCAGGGTCTGATGGCTCTTCTCGCTCTCCCTGGTGTGGGCAGGATCTGATGGCTCTTCTCTCTCTCCCTGGTGTAGACAGGATCTGATGGCTCTTCTTTCTCTCCCTGGTGTAGACAGGATCTGATGGCTCTTCTCGCTCTCCCTGGTGTGGGCAGGGTCTGATGGCTCTTCTCTCTCTCCCTAGTGTAGACAGAATCTGATGGTTCGTCTGTCTCTCCCTGGTGTAGACAGGATCTGATGGCTCTTCTTTCTCTCCCTAGTGTAGACAGGATCTGATGGTTCTTCTCTCTCTCCCTGGTGTAGACAGGATCTGATGGCTCTTGTTTCTCTCCCTGGTGTAGACAGGATCTGATGGCTCTTCTCTCTCTCCCTGGTGTGGGCAGGGTCTGATGGCTCTTCTCGCTCTCCCTGGTGTGGGCAGGATCTGATGGCTCTTCTCTCTCTCCCTGGTGTGGGCAGGGTCTGATGGCTCTTCTCTCTCTCCCTGGTGTGGACAGGATCTGATGGTTCTTCTCTCTCTCCGTGGTGTAGACAGGATCTGATGGCTCTTCTTTCTCTCCCTGGTGTAGACAGGATCTGATGGCTCTTCTCTCTCTCCCTGGTGTAGACAGGATCTGATGGCTCTTCTTTCTCTCCCTGGTGTAGACAGGATCTGATGGCTCTTCTCGCTCTCCCTGGTGTGGGCAGGGTCTGATGGCTCTTCTCTCTCTCCCTAGTGTGGACAGAATCTGATGGTTCGTCTGTCTCTCCCTGGTGTACACAGGATCTGATGGCTCTTCTTTCTCTCCCTAGTGTAGACAGGATCTGATGGTTCTTCTCTCTCTCCCTGGTGTAGACAGGATCTGATGGCTCTTCTTTCTCTCCCTGGTGTAGACAGGATCTGATGGCTCTTCTCTCTCTCCCTGGTGTGGGCAGGGTCTGATGGCTCTTCTCGCTCTCCCTGGTGTGGGCAGGATCTGATGGCTCTTCTCTCTCTCCCTGGTGTGGGCAGGGTCTGATGGCTCTTCTCTTTCTCCCTGGTGTGGACAGGATCTGATGGTTCTTCTCTCTCTCCGTGGTGTAGACAGGATCTGATGGCTCTTCTTTCTCTCCCTGGTGTAGACAGGATCTTATGGTTCTTGCCTCTCTCCCTGGTGTAGACAGGATCTGATGGCTCTTCTCTCTCCCTGGTGTGGGCAGGGTCTGATGGCTCTTCTCGCTCTGACTGGTGTGGGCAGGGTCTGATGGCTCTTCTCTCTCTCACTGGTGTGGGCAGGGTCTGATGGCTCTTCTCTCTCTCACTGGTGTGGGCAGGGTCTGATGGCTCTTCTCTCTCTCGGGTGTAGACAGGATCTGATGGCTCTTCTTTCTCTTCCTGGTGTAGACAGGATCTTATGGTTCTTATCTCTCTCCCTGGTGTAGACAGGATCTGATGGCTCTTCTCTCTCTCCCTGGTGTGGGCAGGGTCTGATGGCTCTTCTTTCTCTCCCTGGTGTGGGCAGGGTCTGATGGCTCTTCTCGCTCTCACTGGTGTGGGCAGGGTCTGATAGCTCTTCTCTCTCTCCCTAGTGTGGACAGGATCTGATGGTTCTTCTCTCCCTCCCTGGTGTAGACAGGATCTGACGGTTCTTCTCTCTCACTGGTGTGGACAGGATATGATGGCTCTTCTTTCTCTCCCTGGTGTAGACAGGATCTGATGGCTCTTCTCTCTCTCTCCCTGGTGTGCTGGTGTGGGAAGGGTCTGATGGCTCTTCTCTCTCTCACTGGTGTGGGAAGGGTCTGATGGCTCTTCTCTCTCTCACTGGTGTGGGAAGGGTCTGATGGTTCTTCTCTCTCTCCCTGGTGTAGACAGGATCTGATGGTTCTTCTCTCTCTCTCCCTAGTGTGGACAGGATCTGATGGCTCTTCTCTCTCCCTGGTGTGGGCAGGGTCTGATGGCTCTTCTCGCTCTTCCTGGTGTGGGCAGTATCTGATGGCTCTTCTCTCTCTCCCTGGTGTGGGAAGGATCTGATGGGTCTTCTTTCTCTCCCTGGTGTAGACAGGATCTGATGGCTCTTCTCTCTCTCTCCCTGGTGTGCTGGTGTGGGAAGGGTCTGATGGCTCTTCTCTCTCTCACTGGTGTGGGAAGGGTCTGATGGTTCTTCTCTCTCTCCCTGGTGTAGACAGGATCTGATGGTTCTTCTCTCTCTCCCTAGTGTGGACAGGATCTGATGGCTCTTCTCTCTCCCTGGTGTGGGCAGGGTCTGATGGCTCTTCTCGCTCTTCCTGGTGTGGGCAGTATCTGATGGCTCTTCTCTCTCTCCCTGGTGTGGGAAGGATCTGATGGGTCTTCTTTCTCTCCCTGGTGTAGACAGGAGCTGATGGCTCTTCTCTCTCTCCCTGGTGTAGACAGGATCTGATGGCTCTTCTCTCTCTCCCTGGTGTGCTGGTGTGGGAAGGGTCTGATGGCTCTTCTCTCTCTCCCTGGTGTAGACAGGATCTGATGGCTCTTCTCTCTCTCCCTGGTGTAGACAGGATCTGATGGCTCTTCTTTCTCTCCCTGGTGTAGACAGGAGCTGATGGTTCTTCTCTCTCTCCCTGGTGTACACAGGGTCTGATGGTTCTTCTCTCTCTCCCTGGTGTAGACAGGATCTGATGGCTCTTCTCTCCCTCCCTGGTGTAGACAGGATCTGATGGCTCTTCTTTCTCTCCCTGGTGTAGACAGGAGCTGATGGCTCTTCTCTCTCCCTGGTGTGCTGGTGTGGGCAGGGTCTGATGGCTCTTCTCTCTCTCCCTGGTGTAGACAGGATCTTATGGCTCTTCTTTCTCTCCCTGGTGTAGACAGGAGCTGATGGCTCTTCTCTCTCTCCCTGGTGTAGACAGAATATGATGGCTCTTCTCTCTCTCCCTGGTGTGCTGGTGTGGGAAGGGTCTGATGGCTCTTCTCACTCTCTCCTGTTACAGAAAAGGAGACAAAAGTACGATCAAACGTCAAGTAAGATGTAAAACAGATATCTTTATTGAACAAATAATTTGGAGAAAAACACCAGTGTGTACTATTAAAAACATTGCAAAAAAAAGAGAGAGAGAGAGAAAAGAGGGAGGAGAGAATACCCGTACACGATCCTCTAACAGATAAAATATACAGAAGGTACAATGCCTTGTGAAAGTTACGGCGCCTTGAATTTTTCAACCTTTTCCCACATGTCAGGCTTCAAACATAAAGATAAAATGTTAAGGTTCTGGGGAAGAATCAACAACAAGTGACACAATTGTGAAGTTGAAGGAAATTTATTGTTTATTTTAAACTTTTATAAAAATAAATGACTGAAAATTGGGGCGTGTAATATTATTCATCCCCTGTAAGTGAATCCTTTGTAGCGCCCCCTTTTGCTGCGATTACAGCTGCAGTCTCTTGGGGTATGTGTCTATCAGTTTTGCACATGGAGAGGCTGAAATTCTCGCCCATTCTTCCTTTGTAAACAGCTGGAGCTGAGTGAGGTTGGATGTAGAGCGTTTGTGAACAGCAGTTTTCAGCTCTTTCTACAGATTCTTGATTGGGTTCAGGTCTGGACTGTGACTTGGCCATTTCTACTTTGCACACTCTTGGCATTCTGTTGATGAGCTTCAAGAGGTAGTCACCGGAAATGGTCTTCCAACAGTCTTGAATTATTTCCCAGAGATGCTTAGCACTTGTTGGCCCTTTTGCCTTCACTCTGCGGTCCAGCTCACTCCAAACTATCTCGATTGGGTTCAGATCTGGTGACTGTGGAGGCCAGGTCATCTGGCGTAGCACCCATCACTCTCCTTCTTAGTCACATAGCCGTTACACAGCCTGGAGGTGTGTTTGGGGTCATTGTCCTGTTGAAAAATAAATGATGGTCCAACTAAACACAAACCGGATGGAATAGCCGCCGCTGCAAGATGCTGTGGTAGCCATGCTGGTTCTGTATGCCTTCAATTTTGAATAAATGCCCAACAGTGTCCCCAGCAAAGCCTCCCCACACCATCACACCTCCTCCTCCATGCTTCATGGTGGAACCAGCCATATAGAGTCCATCCGTTTGCCTTTTCTACAAAGACACAGTGGTTGTATCCAAAGATCTCAAATTTGGACTCATCAGAGCAAAGCACAGATTTCCACTGCTCTAATGTCCATTCCTTGTGTTCTTTAGCCCAAACAAGTCTCTTCTGCTTGTTGCCTGTCCTTAGCAGTGGTTTCCTAGCAGCTATTTTACCATGAAGGCTGCTGCACAAAGTCTCCTCTTAACAGTTGTTCTAGAGATGTGTCTGCTGCTGGAACTCTGTGTGGCATTGACCTGGTCTCTAATCTGAGCTTCTGCAATTTCTGAGGCTGGTGACTCGGATAAACTTATCCTCCGCAGCAGAGGTGACTCTTGGTCTTACTTTCCTGGGGGGGTCCTCATGTTAGCCAGTTTTTTTGTAGCGTTTGATGGTTTTTGCCACTGCACTTGGGGGGACTTTCAAAGCTTTCCCAATTTTTCGGACTGACTGACCTTCATTTCTTAAAGTAATAATGGCCACTCGTTTTTCTTTCCTTAGCTGCTTTTTTCGTGCCATAATACAAATTCTGACAGTCTAATCAGTAGGACTATCAGCTGTATCCACCAGACGTCTTCACAACACAACTGATGGTCCCAACCCCATTTATAAGGCAAGAAATCCCACTTATTAAACCTGACAGGGCGCACCTGTGAAGTGAAAACTATTTCCGGTGACTACCTCTTGAAACTCATCAAGAGAATGCCAAGAGTGTGCAAAGCAGTAATCAAAGCAAAAGGTGGCTACTGTGAAGAACCTAGAATATAAGACTTATTTTCAGTTGTTTCACACTTTTTTGCTAAGTATTTCATTCCACATGTGATAATTCATAGTTTTGATGCCATCAATGTGAAGCTACAATTTTCAGAGTCATGAAAATAAAGAAAACTCTTTGAATGAGAAGGCGTGTCCAAACCTTTGATCTGCACTGTATGTGTATATATGTGTGTATGTATGTATATATATATATATATACTAGCTGTAGTACCCGGGCGTTGCCCAGGATAGTAACTGTCTCTCTGTCTCTCTCCCAGTCTCTGTCTGTCTGTCTGTCGCTGTCTGTCTGTCGCTGTCTGTCTCTTTCCTTGTGTCTGTTTCTATCTCTCTGTCTGTATTTGCATCAGTCTATCTGTCTCAATCTCTGTATCTGTCTCTCTCTCTCTGTCTCTTTGCCTGTCTGTCTCTTTGCCCGTCTGTCTCTTTGTACGGCTTTCTCTTTGCCCAGCTGTCTTTTTGCCCGGCTGTCTCTTTGCCCGGCTGTCTGTTTCTAGGTCTGTCTCTTTCCCGGTCTGTCTCTTTCCCGGTCTGTCTCTTTCCCGGTCTGTCTCTTTCCCGGTCTGTCTCTTTCCCGGTCTGTCTCTTTCCAGGTCTGTCTCTTTCCAGGTCTGTCTCTTTCCAGGTCTGTCTCTTTCTATCTCTCTGTCTGTATTTGCATCAGTCTATCTGTCTCAATCTCTGTATCTGTCTCTCTCTCTCTGTCTCTTTGCCCGTCTGTCTCTTTGCCCGTCTGTCTCTTTGCCCGTCTGTCTCTTTGCCCGTCTGTCTCTTTGTACGGCTGTCTCTTTGCCCGGCTGTCTTTTTGCCTGGCTGTCTCTTTACCCGGCTGTCTGTTTCTAGGTCTTTCTCTTTCCTGGTCTGTTTTTCCCGGTCTGTCTCTTTCCCGGTCTGTCTCTTTCCAGGGCTGTCTCTTTCCAGGGCTGTCTCTTTCCAGGGCTGTCTCTTTCCCCATCTGTCTCTTTCCAGGGCTGTCTCTTTAAAGGGCTGTCTCTTTCCTGGGCTGTCTCTTTCCTGGGCTGTCTCTTTCCTGGGCTGTCTCTCTCCGGGGCTGTCTCTTTCCTCGTCTGTCTCTTTCCAGGGCTGTCTCTCTCCAGGGCTGTCTCTCTCCTGGTCTGTCTCTTTCCCCCTCTGTCTCTTTCCCCCTCTGTCTCTTTCCCCCTCTGTCTCTTTCCCGCTCTGTCTCTTTCCAGGTCTGTCTCTTTGCCCGTCTATCTCTTTGGTCGGCTGTCTCTTTGCCCGGCTGTTTCTTTGCCCGGCTGTCTCTTTGGGCGTCTGTCTCTTTGGGCGTCTGTCTCTTTGCCCGTCTGTCTCTTTGCCCGTCTGTCTCTTTCCCCGTCTGTCTCTTTCCCTGTCTGTCTCTTTGCCCGTCTGTCTCTTTGCCCGGCTGTCTCTTTGGGCGTCTGTCTCTTTGGGCGTCTGTCTCTTTGCCCGTCTGTCTCTTTGCCCGTCTGTCTCTTTGCCCGTCTGTCTCTTTGCCTGTCTGTCTCTTTCCAGGGCTGTCTCTTTGCCCGGCTGTCTCTCCCCAGGTCTGTCTCTCTCCCGCTCTATCTCTTTCCAGGGCTGTCTCTTTCCCGCTCTGTCTCTTTCCCGCTCTGTCTCTTTCCCGCTCTGTCTCTTTCCCGCTCTGTCTCTTTCCCGCTCTGTCTCTTTCCCGCTCTGTCTCTTTCCAGGTCTGTCTCTTTCCAGGTCTGTCTCTTTGCCCGTCTGTCTCTTTGCCCGTCTGTCTCTTTGCCCGTCTGTCTCTTTGCCCGTCTGTCTCTTTGCCCGTCTGTCTCTTTCCCAGTCTGTTTCTTTCCCTGTCTGTCTCTTTCCAGGTCTGTCTCTTTCCCCGTCTGTCTGTCTCTTTCTGTCTCTTTCTGTCTCTCTCTATCCGTCTCCCCACCGACATCATATTACCTCACACATAAGCTTCTTATACTAACAGTTTATTTTGTTCCTATAGCAACCACTGACAGTTGCTATTTATAGCCTGCAGCTCCCAGATCCATTCAGTTTAATGCCTGCGGGATTTTTGTAGAGTAACTGGAAAGCGCGGGGTTACATTTTCCCGCCCAAACATAGTCTATGACGTTCCCTGAGTCACATGGGGCATCTGTGCAACATTTCGTGATTGTAAATGCGATGGTGCAAATTCCTTTAGCGGACACACACACACACACACACACACACACATATACACTGAGCTTTATATATTAGATATATATGTGTATATACGTGTGTGTATATATGTGTGTATAAATAAATATATATATATATATGTTATATATATATGTATATATTTATATTTATATCTTCCCAACTGGATCAGATAACAGAATGTGGAGGAAGTGTATGTCACCCGCAGTTACAGCGCAGCACTATAGTATAGAAACAAAAATTCCCTTATAGCGGGAAGAGGTAAATTTGACCATTGGATTAATAGAGATTACTACCTGTGGTATATAGAGGAGATCAGCCTGATACACAGGATGCCCCTGGCAGGGTATGGTGTCTCATTTCGTTCTCTCTGGTGTGGCCCGAGTCTGGTGGGTCATCTTAATCCAGCTGGTGTGGTTAGGGCATGGTGTTTGATCTCGTTCCCCCTGGTGTGGGCTGGGTCTGGTCTCTCATCTCGTTCTCCCTGGTGTGGACAGGGCATGGTGTCTCATCTTGTTCTCCCTGGTGTAGGCCAGGTCCGGTGTCTCATCTCGTTCCTCCTGGTGTGGGCCGGGTCTGGTGTCTTATCTGGTTCCCCCTGGTGTGGTCAGGGCATGGTCTCTCATCTCGTTCTCCCTGGTGTGGACAGGGCATGGTGTCTCATCTCGTTCTCCCTGGTTTGGACCGGGTCTGGTGTCTCATCTTGTTCCCCCTGGTGTGAGCCGGGTCTGGTGTCTCATCTCGTTCCCTCTAGTTTGGGCTGGGTCTGGTGTCTCATCTCGTTCCCCCTAGTTTGGGCTGGGTCTGGTGTCTCATCTCGTTCTCCCTGATGTGAACAGGGCATGGTGTCTCATCTCGTTCTCCCTGGTGTGGACTGGGTCTGGTGTATCATCTCGTTCCCCCTGGTGTGGGCTGGGTCTGGTGGTTCATCTTGTTCCCCCTGGTGTGGACAGGACATGGTGTCTCATCTCGTTCTCCCTGGTGTGGGCCGGGTCTGGTGTCTCATCTCATTCCCCCTGGTGTGGGCCGGGTCTGGTGTCTCATCTCGTTCCCCCTGGTGTGGGCCGGGTCTGGTGTCTCATCTCGTTCCCCCTGGTGTGGGTCGGGTTTGGTGTCTCATCTCGTTCTCCCTGGTGTGGGCCGGGTTTGGTGTCTCATCTCGTTCTCCCTGGTGTGGGCCAGGTCTCGTGTCTAATCTCGTTCTCCCTGGTGTGGGTCGGGTTTGGTGTCTCATCTCGTTCCCCCTGGTGTGGGCCGGGTTTGGTGTCTCATCTCGTTCTCCCTGGTGTGGGCCAGGTCTCGTGTCTAATCTCGTTCTCCCTGGTGTGGGCCGGGTCTGGTGTCTCATCTCGTTCCCCCTGGTGTGGGCCGGGTCTGGTGTCTCATCTCGTTCCCCCTGGTGTGGGCCGGGTTTGGTGTCTCATCTCGTTCTCCCTGGTGTGGGCCGGGTCTGGTGTCTCATCTCGTTCTCCCTGGTGTGGGCCAGGTCTCGTGTCTAATCTCGTTCTCCCTGGTGTGGGTCGGGTTTGGTGTCTCATCTCGTTCCCCCTGGTGTGGGCCGGGTTTGGTGTCTCATCTCGTTCTCCCTGGTGTGGGCCAGGTCTCGTGTCTAATCTCGTTCTCCCTGGTGTGGGCCGGCTCTGGTGTCTCATCTCGTTCCCCCTGGTGTGGGCCGGGTCTGGTGTCTCATCTCGTTCCCCCTGGTGTGGGCCGGGTTTGGTGTCTCATCTCGTTCTCCCTGGTGTGGGCCGGGTTTGGTGTCTCATCTCGTTCTCCCTGGTGTGGGCCGGATCTGGTGTCTCATCTCGTTCCCCCTGGTGTGGGCTGTGTTTGGTGTCTCATCTCGTTCTCCCTGGTGTGGGCCGTGTTTGGTGTCTCATCTCGTTCTCCCTGGTGTGGGCCGGGTTTGGTGTCTCATCTCGTTCCCCCTGGTGTGGGCTGTGTTTGGTGTCTCATCTCGTTCTCCCTGGTGTGGTCCGGGTTTGGTGTCTCATCTCGTTCTCCCTGGTGTGGGCCGGGTCTGGTGTCTCATCTCGTTCTCCCTGGTGTGGGCCGGGTCTGGTGTCTCATCTCGTTCTCCCTGGTGTGGTCCGGGTCTGGTGGTTCATCTCATTCCCCACCAGTTTGATGGCTCATCTTGTCTTCCTCTGCTATGGACGTTGCTCTTCTTGCACATTTCCTCCTTACTTTTTGCTGTTTCTTGATTTTCTACTTCTTCTAAAAGTTGATTTCAATCTCTAAGATGCTGATTGGCATTAACCACTTGTGCACAATCCTCTTATTATAAACTTTGTACGTTCGCCTCCTGCCGTAAGGGGCAAAAGATCATGTGAGTAGGACTTCCACAGTAGAAACACCCCTCTCCAGTGCGATGGACCTCTCGGCGGAGGTTTGCATCTGATCCACCTCCATTAGCTCCGGAAGAGTCTCGGAGACCGTGGGTTGTGGCATCATGGGTCTCTGGAATGAAGGAGCCAGGTGCAACAATCTCCTCTCTTAGATGGCTTCTTTGGATCATTCCTGGAACCTGAGGTTGATGCAGATAGCCACATGTACCAGGTCGTCCAAGGAAGAAGGCACGTCACGGCCAGCCAGATCATCCTTGACCCTACCGGAGAATCCTTTCTAAAATGCAGCTAGCAGTGTATTATAGCCCAGTTTGGAGTACAGCATGCGGAAGCGGACATCATACTGGCCTACAAAGACTCCTGCTGCTGCGGAGGCTCGACCCAGCTCGTCGAATACCTTGTCTCACTGCCCAACCATCTCTTGCTTCAGACCAGTAAGAAACATACCACTGGAGCCACCGGGACCATTGACCTGGGACAAACTGTAATGCTCACAGGTGCAAGCAAGAGTGGACCCACTGGGCCGCAGCACACTGTACACCTGAGGGGCATGACTTAGGTGCATACTGGGTGTTCACCAGAGCCTCTGAGAGGCTTTAAGAATAGGTGCTCAGGCAGTCCCTTAGTGTGCTCCCAGGAGGCCTGTGTGGCGTGCACAGGTCCTAGGAGCCGGAGGATGGGACCAGAGACAAAGTAGCCACCTCTGAGAGGCCGGGAGGGTGAGGGAGCCGATTTCCCCGCTTAGGGAGGGCAGCAGAACAGCGCAGGGACCCCGGTGACGATGTTACACTCGTGACCTATGTCGCCTGTTCTGAGGTCACTGTAGCTCAGCACTTGTGAGAAATTCCGGGCTGCAGAATGAAGCTCCATAGGAATGAATGGACGTCGTGTGGCATTATGCCATTGGATTACGGTGGAACTTCCAGGATTTATTTGAAGTAATACATTAGTGAAGGAAGGCGTGTGGGGGGGGGGGGGGAGTGTTTATTCACATCGATTATTTTTCTGTGTTTTTCTTAATTCTATACTTGCCGGGTTAGTAATGGGGGTGTTTGATAGACTACTCCCCATTACTAGCCCTAGGGCTCAGGGGCGTAGCTAGGAGTTCAGCTCGGGATGGGGGGGGGGGGGTTGAAACATCTGAGTGGCAGCTAACCAAAGTAACCGGGTGGCACAGACTAATCGTGGGTATAGTGGAACCTCAGCAGATGACACTGATATTATCGATATACAGTTAGGTCCAGAAATATTTGGACAGGGACACAGTTTTGGCGAGTTGGGCTCTGCATGCCACCACATTGGATTGGAAATGAAACCTCTACAACAGAATTCAAGTGCAGATTGTAACATTTAATTTGAGGGTTTGAGCAAAAATATCTGATAGAAATTGTAGGAATTGTCACATTTCTTTACAAACACTCCACATTTTAGGAGGTCAAAAGTAATTGGACAAATAAACCAAACCCAAACAAAATATTTTTATTTTCAATATTTTGTTGCGAATCCTTTGGAGGCAATCAGTGCCTTAAATCTGGAACCCATGGACATCACCAAACGCTGGGTTTCCTCCTTCTTAATGCTTTGCCAGGCCTTTACAGCCGCAGCCTTCAGGTCTTGCTTGTTTGTGGGTCTTTCCGTCTTAAGTCTAGATTTGAGCAAGTGAAATGCATGCTCAATTGGGTTAAGATCTGGTGATTGACTTGGTCATTGCAGAATGTTCCACTTTTTTGCACTCATGAACTCCTGGGTAGCTTTGGCTGTATGCTTGGGGTCATTGTCCATCTGTGCTATGAAGCGCCGTCCGATCAACTTTGCGGCATTTGGCTGAATCTGGGCTGACAGTATATCCCGGTACACTTCAGAATTCATCCGGCTACTCTTGTCTGCTGTTATGTCATCAATAAACACAAGTGACCCAGTGCCATTGAAAGCCATGCATGCCCATGCCATCACGTTGCCTCCACCATGTTTTACAGAGGGTGTGGTGTGCCTTGGATCATGTGCCGTTCCCTTTCTTCTCCACACTTTTTTCTTCCCATCATTCTGGTACAGGTTGATCTTGGTCTCATCTGTCCATAGAATACTTTTCCAGAACTGAGCTGGCTTCATGAGGTGTTTTTCGGCAAATTTAACTCTGGCCTGTCTATTTTTGTAATTGATGAATGGTTTGCATCTAGATGTGAACCCTTTGTATTTACTTTCATGGAGTCTTCTCTTTACTGGTGACTTAGAGACAGATACACCTACTTCACTGAGAGTGTTCTGGACTTCAGTTGATGTTGTGAACGGGTTCTTCTTCACCAAAGAAAGTATGCGGCGATCATCCACCACTGTTGTCATCCGTGGACGCCCAGGCCTTTTTGAGTTCCCAAGCTCACCAGTCAATTCCTTTTTTCTCAGAATGTACCCGACTGTTGATTTTGCTACTCCAAGCATGTCTGCTATTTCTCTGATGGATTTTTTCTTTTTTTTTCAGCCTCAGGATGTTCTGCTTCACCTCAATTGAGAGTTCCTTAGACCGCATGTTGTCTGGTCACAGCAACAGCTTCCAAATGCAAAACCACACACCTATAATCAACCCCAGACCTTTTAACTACTTCATTGATTACAGGTTAATGAGGGAGACGCCTTCAGAGTTAATTGCAGCCCTTAGAGTCCCTTGTCCAATTACTTTTGGTCCCTTGAAAAAGAGGAGGCTATGCATTACAGAGCTATGATTCCTAAACCCTTTCTCCGATTTGGATGTGAAAACTCTCATATTGCAGCTGGGAGTGTGCACTTTCAGCCCATATTATATATAGAATTGTATTTCTGAACATGTTTTTGTAAACAGCTAAAATAACAAAACTTGTGTCACTGTCCAAATATTTCTGGACCTAACTGTATGGTGACTATATATATGGTGACGACTATATAGTGGTAGATATCGTTCCTGCAGCACATACAGATCAGAGTGCAGTTATAGATGGTGACTTACAGCTGACGTTCTTTCGGATGGAATTGTTCACCTTTTCCATCTTTTCCATTTGGTCCAGACCAACATGACAACTTCTCCGGCCACAACTCTTCTACAGAGATTACAACAAAGACACATTTGACTTCTCACACTTCCGGCACGCGGTGCAGCGTGGGCATTACACCGCACGCACAAGACATCAGAGTCCCGGGGCTTTGCGATGACATCAGTACGCTGGGTCTCTGATGTCCTGCATGTGCGCTGTCATCAGCAGCAGTGCAGGGAGATCGCGTCACCCCAGCACTGCCGCAGAAGTTAACTATGTCGGTGCTCTGTGCACTCCGATAAAGTTAACGGTAGGGCTGCTCCAGGTGCCCCCCTCCCCCAGAGCTCAGGGTCTGGGGCGGCCGCACTATCTGCCCCCCGGTAGCTTTGCTACTGCTCAGGCTCATGGCAAGTGTCAATTCACAGCACAGCTGACATCAACCCAAAAAGTATTACTCTGATTGCCACCGCACCAGGGCAGTCGTCAAGAGCCCGGTAAAGCGCCAGAATTGGAGCATCTAATGGATGTGCCACTTCTGGAGTGGCTGCAGGCTGCTCTTTTTAGGATGGGAAGGACCAAATAACCATGGCCCTTCCCACGTTGCTAATACCAGCCCCCAGATGTCTGCTTTACCTTGCCTGGTAATCAAAATAGGGGGATTCCACTTCTTTTTTTTTTTTTTAATAAAAAAAACAGCTTGGGAACCCCTTTATTTTTGATAACCATCCAATGTAAAGCTGACAGCTTAGGGTTGCAGCCCGCAATTGTCTGTTTTTGTCACACGCTGTTTGGCTGTAAAATCACCAGGTGTCATGGCGGCATCTGACGATGTTCACACTGCAGAATCTGACAGTCCACACCGCCTCCGCTGGTGCTTGTGAGTTGCACAAACAGGCTCGAGCGTCGACCAGCTGTGTGCTCATTAGTGATCAGGCTTGCAGGAGTTAATTTCTGCTAGCCTGATGGTTACCTCTTGGATCACATGTTGTTGAAGACTTATCACAATAACTCCCCACCTTTTTAAGATGGTGGAGCCTGCCTTCCCATGCCAACTTTAGCTTTGTCACAGTCGTCTCTGTTGTAGAGACTAGTGACAGGTTCTGAGCCAGAGTCTCTTTGCTTTGAGACTCTGCAGTTTAAATGTATTCCCTTTCCTTTTGGAGAGGAGAGAGTTAATGTCTGTATTCCTTGCCAGCAAATATTCCATTACCTTCCCAGGTGGTTCTGGTTTGGACCGGTCCCTATATATACCCTCTGCTAGCACTAGAGGGTGCCGGAGGTGGAAGTAGCTGGTGGAGGCCTCTCTGTAAATTGCTGTGTAAGCTGCAGTCTTGATGGGGTCAGTGTGAGTCAGTGTGATGGGGCTAGCGTCCCTCACCTGCCAGCCACTAGCCAGGGCTATTACAGGCTCAGCCTGGGTCTCGGCTATCCTGCTCAGTGACAGGTGAGGAATCTGTATAGGGACTGGCTAGGAGTGTAGGGTACAGCAGCAGGGAAGTGGAGGATGTGCCCATCTATCCCCTCAATAGCGCTAGGTCCCGCCATTGTTAAAGTGTACCCCGGTGTACTCCTTGTGTTGTAGGGTGCCACGTCGTGCACCATACTTTTCGTGTCACCCTGCGCCCAACCTTTATTTTTGGCTTTGCCCATATGGCTCAGGCTGCCACTTTGGCCCACCTGCTGCAGTCTGTGTCACAGGAGGTGGTGGAGATGTGGTCACAGGTGATGCAACATGTGGTGGGTCTGCTCGTCACGGCCCAGATACAGCCTGAACCTAAGGTTGCCCTCCCAGATAGGTTTTCTGAGGGAGTGACAGGTTCAATATTTTCCAGGGTACGTGCAGACTTTACTCGAAGCTCCACTCTTGTTCATCTGGGAGTGAGGAACAACGGGTGGGGATCGTTGTCTCCCTGTTGCGGGGAGATCCTCAGGCCTGAGCCTTTTCGTTGCTGACCAATTCGGTGGCTTTGCAGTCGGTAGACAAATTCTTTGCGGCCCTGGCCTTGGTCTATGGCGATCCCGAGAGTGTCTCCGTTGCGTAAATTCATCTTCATTGTCTCCAGCAGGGGGCGCGACCGTCTGAGATTGACCGGAGATGGGCCACAGACACCCAATGGAATGATCCTGCCCTCCGGAGTCCGCTCCCTAGCTGTAAGGGTGGACAGACACTTTAGGGAGAGGCCAACCAAGATCCAGTTCCCTGTTGTTCTTCCTCAGGAGCAGGTCCCACTGGTACAGCTGGATGGACCCATAGACGTAGAGGGTGTAGCCCTCGTACTAAGCCACCTGCGGTTCATCGTGGGATGGGAGCGTGCCTTTTCTGTGGTAGTAAGGGCCATCGTGGTGGGACTTGTCCATCTGTCCCCAATAGGGTGTCATCTGCTCTAAAGCCACATAATGTATATAGGGAACTGTGGGGGCATCATACTGCGAATAGGTGGCTGCGGGGGACGTTATACTGTATATAGGGAACTGTGGGGGCATCATACTGCGAATAGGTGGCTGCGGGGGACGTTATACTGTATATAGGGACTGTGGGGGCATCATACTGCGAATAGGTGGCTGCGGGGGACGTTATACTGTATATAGTGACTGTGGGGGCATCATACTGCGAATAGGTGGCTGCGGGGGATGTTATACTGTATATAGGGACTGTGGGGGCATCATACTGCGAATAGGTGGCTGCGGGGGACGTTATACTGTATATAGTGACTGTGGGGGCATCATACTGCGAATAGATGGCTGCGGGGGACGTTATACTGTATATAGGGACTGTGGGGGCATCATACTGCGAATAGGTGGCTGCGGGGGATGTTATACTGTATATAGGGACTGTGGGGGCATCATACTGCGAATAGGTGGCTGCGGGGGACGTTATACTGTATATAGGGACTGTGGGGGCATCATACTGCGAATAGATGGCTGCGGGGGACGTTATACTGTATATAGGGACTGTGGGGGCATCATACTGCGAATAGGTGGCTGCGGGGGATGTTATACTGTATATAGGGACTGTGGGGGCATCATACTGCGAATAGGTGGCTGCGGGGGACGTTATACTGTATATAGTGACTGTGGGGGCATCATACTGCGAATAGATGGCTGCGGGGGACGTTATACTGTATATAGGGACTGTGGGGGCATCATACTGCGAATAGGTGGCTCGGGGGACGTTATACTGTATATAGGGACTGTGGGGGCATCATACTGCGAATAGGTGGCTGCGGGGGACGTTATACTGTATATAGGGACTGTGGGGGCATCATACTGCGAATAGGTGGCTGCGGGGGACGATATATTCCTTATATAGGGACTGTGGGGGCATCATACTGCGAATAGGTGGCTGCGGAGGACGTTATACTGTATATAGGGACTGTGGGGGCATCATACTGCGAATAGGTGGCTGCGGGGGACGTTATACTGTATATAGGGACTGTGGGGGCATCATACTGCGAATAGGTGGCTGCGGAGGACGTTATACTGTATATAGGGACTGTGGGGGCATCATACTGCGAATAGGTGGCTGCGGGGGACGTTATACTGTATATAGTGACTGTGGGGGCATCATACTGCGAATAGGTGGCTGCGGGGGACGTTATACTGTATATAGGGACTGTGGGGGCATCATACTGCGAATAGGTGGCTGCGGGGGACGTTATACTGTATATAGGGAACTGTGGGGGCATCATACTGCGAATAGGTGGCTGCGGGGGACGTTATACTGTATATAGGGACTGTGGGGGCATCATACTGCGAATAGGTGGCTGCGGGGGACGTTATACTGTATATAGTGACTGTGGGGGCATCATACTGCGAATAGATGGCTGCGGGGGACGTTATACTGTATATAGGGACTGTGGGGGCATCATACTGCGAATAGGTGGCTGCGGGGGACGTTATACTGTATATAGTGACTGTGGGGGCATCATACTGCGAATAGATGGCTGCGGGGGACGTTATACTGTATATAGGGACTGTGGGGGCATCATACTGCGAATAGGTGGCTGCGGGGGACGTTATACTGTATATAGTGACTGTGGGGGCATCATACTGCGAATAGATGGCTGCGGGGGACGTTATACTGTATATAGGGACTGTGGGGGCATCATACTGCGAATAGGTGGCTGCGGGGGACGTTATACTGTATATTGGGAGCTGATGGTGCTGGAGCTATAAGGAGTCGGGTGACTTGTGGCCGGAGACGTCTTCTTTTGGATCTGGGCATATTGTAGATCTATGTATTCTCTGGTCCGGGGGGTGCTACATTGTGTATTATTGTATCAGTGGTAGTTTTGGTGACTTTGGTCTTTTATGCTGTGTCTTAGTGTATGGTCTTCTTTGAAAGGCGGCAGCAGGGGTCATATATATATATATATATATATAATATACACGTCCAGTGTGATTGGGGGGGTCATATATATATATAATATACACGTCCTGTGTGATTGGGGGGGTCATATAAATATAATATACACGTCCTGTGTGATTGGGGGGGTCATATATATATATATATATATATATATAATATACACGTCCTGTGTGATTGGGGGGGTCATATAAATATAATATACACGTCCTGTGTGATTGGGGGGGGTCATATATATATATATATATATATATATAATATACACGTCCTGTGTGATTGGGGGGGTCGTCTGCATTACCGTTCAGAAGCTTTTCCATGAATCTCCTCCTTGTATTCATCAGATGAGCTGATAATGAATAGAGAATCTCGTGCAGACAGTGACGAGGGGAGAAATAATGATTTTACGTGAAATAATAATTTTTTCTTCACACTTGGCTTTCGGCACAGATCGCTCCTTTGCACAATTCCAGCTTTGCAGAGCTCTGGCCTTGTAGCTGGTAATTTGCGGGGGTAATCTGGAGATATTTCGCCCCATGCTTCCCCCTCCACAAGTTGGATTGGTTGATGGGCACTTATTGCACCATACGGTGAAGCTGCCCCCACAACAGCTCTATAGGGTTGAGGTCTGGTGACTGGGCCACTCCATTACAGATAGATAGCAGCTGCCGGCTTCTTCCCTAAATAGCTCATGCATAATTTGGAGGTGGTTTTGGGTCATTGTCCTGTTGTAGGATGAAATTGGCTCCAATCAAGCGCTGTCCACAGGGTATGGCATGGCGTTGTAAAATGGAGTGATAGCATTTCTTATCAAAATCACTTTTACCTTGTACAAATCTCCACTTTACCAGCACAAAGTAACCCCAGACCATCACATGACCTCCACCATGCTTGACAGATGGCGTCAGGCATCTTCTAGCATCTTTTCAGATGTTCTGCGTCTCACAATGTTCTTCTGTGTGATCCAAACACCTCAGAGTTGGATTCGTCCGTCCATAACACTTTTCTCCAATCTTCCTCTGTCCAATGTCTGTTCTTTTGCCCATATTAATCTTTTCCTTTATTAGCCAGTCTCAGATATGGCTTTTTCTTTGCCTCTCTGCCCTGAAGGCCGGCATCCCGGAGTGGCCTCTTCACTGTAGACGGTGACACTGGCGTTTTGCGGGTACTATGTAATGAAGCTGCCAGGTGAGGACCTGTGAGGCGTGGATTTCTCACACTAGAGACTGTAATGTGCTTGTCTTGTTGCTCAGTTGTGCAGCGCGGCCTCCACTCCTCTCTACTCTGGTTACAGCCTGTTTGTGCTCTCCTCAGTTGTGCAGCGTGGCCTCCACTTCTCTCTACTCTGGTTACAGCCTGTTTGTGCTCCCCTCAGTTGTGCAGCGCGGCCTCCACTCCTCTCTACTCTGGTTACAGCCTGTTTGTGCTCTCCTCAGTTGTGCAGCGCGGCCTCCACTTTTCTCTACTCTGGTTACAGCCTGTTTGTGCTCTCCTCAGTTGTGCAGCGTGGCCTCCACTTCTCTCTACTCTGGTTACAGCCTGTTTGTGCTCTCCTCAGTTGTGCAGCGCGGCCTCCACTTCTCTCTACTCTGGTTACAGCCTGTTTGTGCTCTCCTCAGTTGTGCAGCGCGGCCTCCACTTCTCTCTACTCTGGTTACAGCCTGTTTGTGCTCTCCTCAGTTGTGCAGCGCGGCCTCCACTTCTCTCTACTCTGGTTACAGCCTGTTTGTGCTCTCCTCAGTTGTGCAGCGCAGCCTCCACTTCCCTCTACTCTGGCTACAGCCTGTTTGTGCTCTCCTCAGTTGTGCAGCGCGGCCTCCACTTCTCTCTACTCTGGTTACAGCCTGTTTGTGCTCTCCTCAGTTGTGCAGCGCGGCCTCCACTTCCCTCTACTCTGGTTACAGCCTGTTTGTGCTCTCCTCAGTTGTGCAGCGCGGCCTCCACTTCCCTCTACTCTGGTTACAGCCTGTTTGTGCTCTCCTCAGTTGTGCAGCGCGGCCTCCACTTCCCTCTACTCTGGTTACAGCCTGTTTGTGCTCTCCTCAGTTGTGCAGCGCGGCCTCCACTTCCCTCTACTCTGGTTACAGCCTGTTTGTGCTCTCCTCAGTTGTGCAGCGCGGCCTCCACTTCTCTCTACTCTGGTTACAGCCTGTTTGTGCTCTCCTCAGTTGTGCAGCGCGGCCTCCACTTCTCTCTACTCTGGTTACAGCCTGTTTGTGCTCTCCTCAGTTGTGCAGCGCGGCCTCCACTTCTCTCTACTCTGGTTACAGCCTGTTTGTGCTCTCCTCAGTTGTGCAGCGCGGCCTCCACTTCCCTCTACTCTGGTTACAGCCTGTTTGTGCTCTCCTCTGAAGGGAGTAGTACGCACCGTTGTAGGAAATCTTCCGTTTCTTGGTAATTTCTCGCATGGAATATCCTTCATTTCTAAGAACAAGAATAGAAGTCGAGTTTCACGGGAAAGTTCTCTTTTTCTGGCCATTTTGAGAGTTTAATGGAACCAAGAAATGTAAAGCTCCAGATTCTCAACTAGCTCAAAGGAAGGTCAGTTATACAGCTTCTCTAATCAGCAAAACTATTTTCAGCTGTGCTAACATACTTGTACCAGGGATTTCTAAACATCCATTAGCCTTCTAACACAGTTAGCAAACACAATGTACCATTAGACACTGGAGTGGTGGTTGTTGGAAATGGGCCTCTATACACCTATGTAGATATTGCATTAAACACCAGACGTTTGCAGCTGAATAGTCATTTACCACATAACAATGTATAGAGGGGATTTCTGTGTAATGTAATGTTAGGTTCATTGAAAAAAATAAGGAAATATCAAAGTGACCCCAAACTTTTGAGCTGTAGTGTATAGTTTGGGGCTCGGGCCCCTGACCTTTTAGGCCCCCAGCAGCAGCCCTGGACTGAGGCAATAAGCTGGACATCAGGGGCAGTGGTCTTCAGGAGGGCGGCAGGTACCGGATCCCGCAGTTTATGCGTCTGTCCCTTTAATGGCTGCGCAGAGAATGGACGGCTGCGTGCGGCTCCTGACAATACGCTGGAATTCTCACCGCTCTTATTTCATAAATTTAGTAACAGGAAATTAGAGCGAGTGCGGCCCCAATCACACGGAAAATGCCGAAATTAATTACATTTCCTAAAACCTAATCTCTCTGCACTGAATGGAGGTTTTGTCACTCAATGTAATCCCGTAATTCTCTGTCCTGACTACAATCTGCTCAGTGTTCACTACGTCTGCAGGAGCAGAATATGACCGCAAGCGGCAACGTCCCAGAGCAGGCGCCACAACTGACCGCCGACACCACGGAGGCGTCGCTCACAAGTACAGAAGCCACTCTGCACCGCAGGGACGTAACGATGGGAGCGCGGAGGCAGCCTGAGACGCCTGATAACAGAGGACAATAGATGGCAACACCTGTGCTACAGCCACCTCCCCCAGTAATGGCTGATAACAGGGAATAATAGATTGTAGTCACCTATTCTACAGTTTCCTCCCCCAGTAATGGCTGATAACAGGGAATAATAGATTGTAGTCACCTGTCCTACAGTCTCCTCCCCCAGTAATGGCTGATAACAGGGAGCAATAGATTGTACTCACTTGTCCTACAGTCTCCTCCCCCAGTAATGGCTGAAAACAGGGAGTAATAGATTGTAGTCACCTGACCTACAGTCTACTCCCCCAGTAATGGCTGATAACAGGGAGTAATAGATTGTACTCACCTATCCTACAGTCTCCTCCCCCAGTAATGGCTGATAACAGGAAGTAATAGATTGTACTCACCTGTCTTACAGCCTCCCCCAGTAATGGCTGATAACAGGGAGTAATAGATTGTAGTCACCTGTCCTACAGTCTCCTCACCCAGTAATGGCTGATAATAGGGAGTAATAGATTGTAGTTGTGACCACTCTGCGTCTGGTCACTTGTGTAGGGGGTGAACTGTTCTTAGGCCTGATGTATGGTTCCTTTGTTTGGTAAATCAGGAGAAGTTAGCCATTGTCTCATGTCAGACTGATTGGAGCCCTATTGTCTGTTTAATGTGGATTGCCTCCGTCGTCCTGACTACATAATTCAGAGGAAAATTATGCTAGAGGACCAATGAGAGAGCAGCCATCTCTCACCAATCCTGTAAGACACAAAACCCTGAAATAAGAATTGAAAAGTATAAAAAGGTGCTTCTGTCAGCAGAGAGATATTCTACAAGACTTCAGCCTTGGAGCTACAGCTAGACGATCAAAGAACTGCTTTACGGATCAAGGATATTCTACAAGACTTTAGCCTAGGATCCATGGTTCCAGCTGGAGGATGAGAGAACTGCTTCACGATTCAGGGATATTCTACAGGACTTCAGGCTAGGACCTATGGTTCCAGCTGGAGGATGAGAGAACTGCTTTATGATTCAGGGATATTCTACAGGACTTCAGCCTAGGACCTACGGTTCCAGCTGGAGGATGAGAGACCTGCTTCATGATTCAGGGATATTCTACAGGACTTCAGCCTAGGACCTACGGTTCCAGCTGGAGGATGAGATAACTGCTTCATGTTCAACACTGAGCAAACAAATTCGCTTGGAGAACCCAGGTTGGGACAGTTTGGTCACCTTGCTATTGACATTGGTGTGCTTGGTTACCTTCCTAAGCTTGCCACTATCTCCTCAGAGTAGGTGCCCATCAAGTGCAGGGTGCTGCTGGCTAAAATAGTGGGTCCTGGAAGCCTTAAAGTCAAGAAGATTCTAATCCCTGGTGGGCCAGTGGAAGGGTGAGACTCCGTCACTTGCACCATCTTCTGTGTTGCTGGGAATATACGATATGTTTTTGCCTGTTGGTGACCAATAAAGTCTCACCAATGTGTGGTTCCCTCACCCTGTGTTGTCTGTATATTGTACTGCCCATGGGGAAGGAGTGCGGGCGTTCAGTGGGATAAGCTCTGGTCAGTGCGGTCTTTCTGAAGACAGCCAGACCAGCAGATGAGCCCCGTGTCTCCACAACTGGTGGCAGAGGTGGAATACTACTCAGCCCAGCTGATTCGGGGAGCTGCTGTGGACTGGTGATCATAGACACCGTCCAAGGGCTCACCCACCAGTGAAGCATGTAGGCATACCCAGCAGGCCATCGATTAGGCATACAGGGAAGTGCAACTACAGGAGCTGGTCCAGATCCGACAGATGAAATACAGGGCCACCAGCACCCGGTCAGATGTCATCCAGGAATTGGTCTGTTAGGATGTCCAGAATGTAGTGGAGGACGACGAAGACCCTGACAAGGGTGACACTAAGGAATTAACTGCGTGCCAGATTAAGCATCCCGTGCCATCTGCATTCAACAACCCAGTCCCAAACAGCCCGAATCCAGGAGTTGTTGACCACAGTTGGGCCCAAAGCCTCAAGCCGGGAGAGGGCTTGTGTTATGGAATCAGTTTTGGGAGTTCCAGTTCCCCCAGCACCAGCCTCTACGTCCATGATGGTCCACCACTAAGGAAATCATCACCACTACAGGGACGTGCCAGTGTTTAATGAGTCCAGCACTGAGGTCAGGCCCAGATTTAGGGGGGGGGCCCAAGGGGCCCGGGCCCTGGTCCACCAACCAGCGAGGACCTCCTGCCGATATAGGGATAAATATCTCAAAACATGTAAAATAGAAGTCTCTTTGCTGTGAACCGTTTCTAATGATAAGGAATAGTTTAAAACTATTAAAAGTGTAGGGACCCGGCTATGGTCCTACATCTCAGTGGCGGCGCAGAGTCATGGCACCTGCGTCAGCATCCACTGACCTGGCTAGCCAGACTTCCCTAGTACCTGAAACTAAAGCTTAGCTTATGGCATGCGGCAGCCTTCTCCGATCCCAACAGAAGCTTCTAGGCCAGTGTTGGCAAACCTATGGCACGCATGCCAGACTGGGCACACAGAACCCTCTCAGTCGGCACGCGCGCTGTCGCCTCAATCAGCCACTTGAACTGCCGGTGTGATTGCGCCGCTGCCGGCAGTTCAAAGTTGTTTTGGAGCCGAGGAGACACTCCTCCTCTTCTAGGCCACAGGCCTGTTGCCTAGGAGATGGCTGGAGCACCAGTAAGCGACGCCGGCGTAATGACGACTGGTGGCAGCGCGGGAACTGAGGACCCGACCAAGCGACCCACAGCGGTGGAGCGGGTGCTGGAAGGTGAGGGTTTTTTTGTTTGTTTTTTAAAACGGTGTGCGGCTGTGCCAAGGTTGGGGGGGGACCATGGCAGCATGGGGAAAAACATGGAAGGATGGGGAAAAACATGGAAGGATGGGGGAAAACATGGAAGGATGGGGGAAAACATGGAAGGATGGGGAAAAACATGGAAGGATGGGGGAAAACATGGAAGGATGGGGGAAAACATGGAAGGATGGGGGAAAACATGGAAGGATGGGGGAAAACATGCAAGGATGGGGAAAACATGCAAAGATGGGGGAAAACATGGCAGGATGGGGGAAAGCATGGCAGGATGGGGGAATACATGGCAGGATGGGGGAATACATGGCAGGATGGGGGAAAACTTGGCAGCATGGGGGAAACATGGAAAGATGGGGAAGGATGGGGGAAAACATTTGGATGGGGAAAACTTGCAAGGATGGGGAAAACATGCAAGGATGGGGGAAACATGGCAGGATAGGGGAAAACATGGCAGGATGGGGGAAAACATGGCAGCATGGGGGAAACATGGAAAGATGGGGAAGGATGGGGGAAAACATGGGAGGATGGGGGAAAACATTGCAGGATAGGGGAAAACATGGCAGCATGGGGAAAACATGGCAGCATGGGGGAAACATGGAAAGATGGGGGAAAACATGGAAGGATGGGGAAAAGCATGGAAGGATGGGGAAAACATGGAAGGATGGGGGAAAACATGGAAGGATGGGGGAAAACATGGAAGGATGGAGGAAAACATGGAAGGATGGCAGAAAACATGGAAGGATGGGGGAAACATGGCAGGATGGGGAAAATCATGTTAGGATGGGGAAAACATGGAAGGATGGGGGAAAACATGGCAGCATGGTGGAAAACATGGAAGGATGGGGGAAAGCATGGAAGGATGGGGAAAACATGGAAGGATGGGGGAAAACATGGAAGGATGGGGGAAAACATGGAAGGATGGAGGAAAACATGGAAGGGTGGGGGAAAACATGGAAGGATGGGGAAAACATGGAAGGATGGCAGAAAACATGCAAGGATGGGGAAAACATGGAAGGATGGGGGAAACATGGAAGGATGGGGGAAAACATGACAGCATGAGGGAAAACATGGAAGGATGGGGGAAACATGGAAGGATGGGGAAAACATGGAAGGATGGGGGAAAACATGACAGCATGAGGGAAAACATGGAAGGATGGGGGAAACATGGAAGGATGGGGGAAAACATGGCAGCATGGGGGGAAACATGGCAGCATGGGGGGAAACATGGCAGCATGGGGGAAAACATGAAATGATGGGTGAAAACATGGAAGGATGGGGGAAACATGGAAGGATGGAAGAAAGCATGGAATGATGGGGGAAAGCATGGAATGATGGGGGAAAGCGGGGAGGATGGGGGAAAGCGGGGAGGATGGGGGAAAGCGTGGAAGGATGGGGAAAACGTGGAAGGATGGGGGAAAACATGGAAGGATGGGGAAAACATGACAGGATGGGGGAAAACATGGCAGGATGGGTAAACTATGGAAGGATGGGGGAAAACATGGCAGCATGGGGGAAAACATGGAAGGATGGGGGAAACATGGAAGGATGGGGAAAACATGGAAGGAGGGGGAAACATGGCCAGTATGGGGAAAAACATGGAGGATGGGGGAAACATGGAAGGATGGGGAAAACATGGCAGTATGGGGAAAAACATGGAAAGATGGGGAAACATGGTAGTATGGGGGAAAACATGGAAGGATGGGGGAAAGCATGGAAGGATGGGGGAAACATGGAAGAATGGGGAAAACATGGAAGGATGGGGAAAGCATGGAAGGATGGGGAAAACATGGAAGTATGGGGGAAAACATGGAAGTATGGGGGAAAACAGAGGGATGGGGGAAAATATCGAAGGATGGGGGAAAGCATGGAAGGATGTTGAAAGCATGGAAGGATGGGGGAAACATGGAAGGATGGGGGAAACATGGAAGGATGGGGAAACATGGTAGGATGGGGAAAGCATGAAAGGATGGGGGAAAACATGGAAGGATAAGGGAAAACATGGAAGGATAAGGGAAAACATGGAAGGATGGGGGAAAACATGGAAGGATGGGGGAAAACATGGAAGGATGGGGGAAAACATGGAAGGATAAGGGAAAACATGGAAGGATAAGGGAAAACATGGAAGGATGGGGAAACATGGCAGTATGGGGGAAAATATGGAATGAGGGGGGAAACATGGCAGGATGGGGGAAAGCATGGGAAGGATGGGGGAAAGCATGGAAGGATGGGAGAAAGCTTGGAACGATGGGGGAAAACGTGGAATGATGGGGGAAAACATGAAAGGATGGGGGAAACATGGAAGGATGGGGGAAAGCATGGAAGGATGGGGAAAACATGGAAGTATGGGGGAAAACATGGAAGTATGGGGGAAAACAGAAGGATGGGGGAAAATATCGAAGGATGGGGGAAAGCATGGAAGGATGTTGAAAGCATGGAAGGATGGGGGAAACATGGAAGGATGGGGGAAAACATGGAAGTATGGGGGAAAACATGGAAGTATGGGGGAAAACAGAAGGATGGGGGAAAATATCGAAGGATGGGGGAAAGCATGGAAGGATGTTGAAAGCATGGAAGGATGGGGGAAACATGGAAGGATGGGGGAAACATGGAAGGATGGGGAAACATGGAAGGATGGGGAAAGCATGGAAGAATGGGGAAAACATGGAAGGATGGGGGAAAACATGGAAGGATAAGGGAAAACATGGGAAGGATAAGGGAAAACATGGAAGGATAAGGGAAAACATGGAAGGATAAGGGAAAACATGGAAGGATGGGGGAAAACATGGAAGGATGGGGGAAAAACATGGAAGGATGGGGGAAAACATGGAAGGATGGGGGAAAACATGCAAGGATGGGAAAACATGCAAAGATGGGGGAAAACATGGCAGGATGGGGGAAAGCATGGCAGGATGGGGGAATACATGGCAGGATGGGGAATACATGGCAGGATGGGGGAAAACTTGGCAGCATGGGGGAAACATGGAAAGATGGGGAAGGATGGGGGAAAACATTTGGATGGGGAAAACTTGCAAGGATGGGGAAAACATGCAAGGATGGGGGAAACATGGCAGGATAGGGGAAAACATGGCAGGATGGGGGAAAACATGGCAGCATGGGGGAAACATGGAAAGATGGGGAAGGATGGGGGAAAACATGGGAGGATGGGGGAAAACATTGCAGGATAGGGGAAAACATGGCAGCATGGGGAAAACATGGCAGCATGGGGGAAACATGGAAAGATGGGGGAAAACATGGAAGGATGGGGAAAAGCATGGAAGGATGGGGAGAAACATGGAAGGATGGGGAAAACATGGAAGGATGGGGGAAAACATGGAAGGATGGGGGAAAACATGGAAGGATGGAGGAAAACATGGAAGGATGGCAGAAAACATGGAAGGATGGGGGAAACATGGCAGGATGGGGAAAATCATGTTAGGATGGGGAAAACATGGAAGGATGGGGGAAAACATGGCAGCATGGTGGAAAACATGGAAGGATGGGGGAAAGCATGGAAGGATGGGGAAAACATGGAAGGATGGGGGAAAACATGGAAGGATGGGGGAAAACATGGAAGGATGGAGGAAAACATGGAAGGGTGGGGGAAAACATGGAAGGATGGGGAAAACATGGAAGGATGGCAGAAAACATGGAAGGATGGGGAAAACATGGAAGGATGGGGGAAACATGGAAGGATGGGGGAAAACATGACAGCATGAGGGAAAACATGGAAGGATGGGGGAAACATGGAAGGATGGGGAAAACATGGAAGGATGGGGAAAACATGACAGCATGAGGGAAAACATGGAAGGATGGGGAAACATGGAAGGATGGGGGAAAACATGGCAGCATGGGGGGAAACATGGCAGCATGGGGGAAACATGGCAGCATGGGGGAAAACATGAAATGATGGGTGAAAACATGGAAGGATGGGGGAAACATGGAAGGATGGAAGAAAGCATGGAATGATGGGGGAGAAAGCATGGAATGATGGGGGAAAGCGGGGAGGATGGGGGAAAGCGGGGAGGATGGGGGAAAGCGTGGAAGGATGGGGAAAACGTGGAAGGATGGGGGAAAACATGGAAGGATGGGGAAAACATGACAGGATGGGGGAAAACATGGCAGGATGGGTAAACTATGGAAGGATGGGGGAAAACATGGCAGCATGGGGGAAAACATGGAAGGATGGGGGAAACATGGAAGGATGGGGAAAACATGGAAGGATGGGGGAAACATGGCAGTATGGGGAAAAACATGGAAAGATGGGGAAACATGGTAGTATGGGGGAAAACATGGAAGGATGGGGGAAAGCATGGAAGGATGGGGGAAACATGGAAGAATGGGGGAAAACATGGAAGGATGGGGAAAGCATGGAAGGATGGGGAAAACATGGAAGTATGGGGGAAAACATGAAGTATGGGGAAAACAGAGGGATGGGGGAAAATATCGAAGGATGGGGGAAAGCATGGAAGGATGTTGAAAGCATGGAAGGATGGGGGAAACATGGAAGGATGGGGGAAACATGGAAGGATGGGGAAACATGGTAGGATGGGGAAAGCATGAAAGGATGGGGGAAAACATGGAAGGATAAGGGAAAACATGGAAGGATAAGGGAAAACATGGAAGGATGGGGGAAAACATGGAAGGATGGGGGAAAACATGGAAGGATGGGGGAAAACATGGAAGGATAAGGAAAACATGGAAGGATAAGGGAAAACATGGAAGGATGGGGGAAACATGGCAGTATGGGGGAAAATATGGAATGAGGGGGGAAACATGGCAGGATGGGGGAAAGCATGGAAGGATGGGGGAAAGCATGGAAGGATGGGAGAAAGCTTGGAACGATGGGGGAAAACGTGGAATGATGGGGGAAAACATGGAAGAATGGGGGGAAAACATGAAAGGATGGGGGAAACATGGAAGGATGGGGGAAAGCATGGAAGGATGGGGAAAACATGGAGTATGGGGAAAACATGGAAGTATGGGGGAAAACAGAAGGATGGGGGAAAATATCGAAGGATGGGGGAAAGCATGGAAGGATGTTGAAAGCATGGAAGGATGGGGGAAACATGGAAGGATGGGGGAAACATGGAAGGATGGGGAAACATGGAAGGATGGGGAAAGCATGGAAGAATGGGGAAAAACATGGAAGGATGGGGGAAAACATGGAAGGATAAGGGAAAACATGGAAGGATAAGGGAAAACATGGAAGGATAAGGGAAAACATGGAAGGATAAGGGAAAACATGGAAGGATGGGGGAAAACATGGAAGGATAAGGGAAAACATGAAGGATAAGGGAAAACATGGATGGATGGGGGAAAATATGGAAGGATGAGGAAAACATGCAAGGATGGGGGAAACTTGGAAGGATGGGGAAACTTGGAAAGATGGGGGAAACATGGCAGGGTGGGGGTACATTTACCAGGAAGGGTGACATTTACCAGTGTGAAGGATATTTACCAGGATGGGGGAACATGCGAGTATGGGGGACATTTATCAGGATGGGGGAACACGGCAAAACGTGTGTCTCAATCCATTGGATTATGGCCATATGGAAGAAGTACAACTCAGCCCTTCTGAAAAATGCCGAGCAGAAGCTTTCTTGCCCATCATCGATCCCGATCCGTTTATCGCTTCTCTTCACCAACGTCTTGAAGCAGATAAAGATATATCAAGCACATTTAGCTTTTTTCACCGTCTGAAAGGACTGTCTTCAGACGAGCTTAAGGCCGCAGCAGAGCAATCGTCAGGTCTTGCGCTGATGACTTGGACAATGCATTTATCGATGAACTGTGTTATTTTGTGACATTTGCCAATTTATTCACAGACGAGGAGCCACAAGATATCGGCACTGACCTTCTCATGTACACGCTGATGATGGAAAGGGTGTGCAGGACACCCCCAAATATTGACATGACTCTAAGGATATATCTAATGTTGATGGTAAACTGCGGTGGTGAGCGTTCCTTCTCAAAACTCAAATTAATTGAAAACCGATAACGGACCTTGATGAGGCAGGAACGACCTGTACATTTGGCTGTCATGACTAGGTTGACTGGCCGAGCCCAGGAGGCTGTCCGATCACTTGGGCCTCAGGACTGCCTGGACTATGGGACTATTAAGGACACCCTGTTGGCCCTTTTTACCATCCATCACCTCTGAGAGATATCACATCAAGCTCCCGGACTTTGTCTCGCCAGGGGGCCTCCTGTGTAGAAATTAGCTGTCAACTCCAACGACACTGTAACCGCTAGCTTGATGGTCGGGCTGCCAACTCTGCTGCGGCCCTCCGGGATGTGATCGTGCTCAAACAACTTAAGGGGAAGATGGACTCAGAAATACAAAAATGGGTAGCCTAACACCCCAGAGCAAGCAGCCTGATTGGCTGTAAACTCGTCAGCCAATCAGCCCCGCTGGAGAACCGATATGCCCAACAATCCCAGAAGGCTCTTCAACCAGGGACTCTAGCGGCCTTCAACCACTAGAGCAGGACTAACCCACTACTCAGCAGAAGCCCCACCGGGGCAAAGGTTTACAAACAGGGACCGTGACGTGCCTAACCCACGGCGCTGTTATATATGCGGGTGCCTTGGACATACGGCCAAAGCTGGGGCCCCATGCCTGAAGACCATCTACCCGCCCTGATGGTCAACATCTGCTGAGAGGAGTCATGAGGGTCAGAGACATGCTACCACCGAGATACACCATCAGCGGAGAAAGTGATATACCTTGTCCACACTCTACGATGTGTCGGATGTCCCAGATCAGCTTACCTTCATCGCCACATCCAGCCCATCAAGGTCGGTGGTATACAGGCCCAGGAACTTTGAGACACTGGGTCTTCTATCATCCTGGTAGGACCAGATAATGTTCCCCCAAAACACCATTTACCAGGTCGCCAAGTGACTATCTCCTTGGCTGGCGGGCATCTGCTCAGACATTCTTCTGGCACATGTGCGGTTGGACTGAGGGACCTACCAGGGAGAAGTTGAAATGGGGCTCATGAATGACCTCCTCCCACCTGTTATTTTGGGGAATAACCTAGGACAAGGACTGTGCAGCCAGTTTATAACCATCATTAGCCACATACAAGCCAATCAGCATCTTGAGAAACCCACTACACGGACCTGGAACTTATCTGCAGTGCGGCAGCACAGCCTGGGGGAGGAAATCAGGGGAGATGTATAGATGGGAGAAAAGACAATCATCAGGAAAAGCCTGCCCAAAGAAACCCTTCACCCATGTCAATCAACTCATGTTACCCCATCAGTACAGATCCCAACTCTTGTGCTAGGTTCATGACATCCCTGCAGCTGGGGGCTGTGTAGGGGGTCATCATGCTGTGTGAGTGATTGTGTGGAGGTCATCATAACTGTGTGAGGGGCTGTGTTTGGGTCATCATAACTGTGAGGGGCTGTGTGTGGGTCAAAACTGTGTGATGGGCTGTGTGGGGGACCTCATACTGTGTGAGTGACATAATACTGTGTGAGGGGCTGTGTGGGGGTCATAATACTGTGTGGGGGTCATCACACTGTGTGATGTGCTGTGTGGGGGGACATCATACTATGTGTGCGGTTGTGGGGGGGTCATCATACTATGTGAGGGACATAATACTGTGTGATGGGCTGTGTGGAGGACATCACACTGTGTGGGGGACATCATACTGTGTGAGGGGGCCATCACACTGTGAGAGGTTCATCATACTGTGAGGGCCTGTGTGGGGGTCATCACACGGTATGAGGGGCTGTATGGGGGTCATTATACTGTGTGAGGGGTTGTGTGGGCGTCATCATACTGTTTTAAGGACATAATACTGTGTGAGGGGCTGTATGGGGGCCATTTTATGGTGTGAGGGGCTGTGTGGGGGTCATTATACTATGTGGGGGCCATTATATTGTGTATGGGGCTGTGTGGGGGTCATTATAGTGTATGATCGGCTATGTGGGGATCATTGTACTGTGTGGGGGCTATTATACTGTGGGGGGCTGTGTGGGGGCCATTATACTGTGTGTGGGCCATTATACTATGTGAGGGGCTGTGTAGGGGTCATTATACTGTGTGGGGGGGCTGTGTGGGGGCCATTATACTGTGTGGGCGGGCTATGTGGGGATCACTGTACTGTTAGGGCTGTGTGGGGTCATTATACTGTGTGGGGGCTGTGTGGGGGTCAATATACTGTGTGGGGGCTGTGTGGGGGTCATTATACTGTATGAGGGGCTGTGTGTGGGGGGCATTATACTGTGTGGGGGCTATGTGGGGATCATTGTACTGTGTGGGGGCTGTGTGGGGGCCATTATACTGTGTGAGGGGCTGTGTGTGGGGGTATTATACTGCGTGGGGGTCATTATACTGTGTGGGGGCGATTATACTGTGTGGGGGCCATTATACTGTGTGAGGGGCTGTGTGTTGGGGCATTATACTCTGTGGGGGCATTATACTGTGTGGGGGCCATTATACTGTATGAGGGGCTGTGTTGGGGACATTATACTATGCAGGGGCAGTTATACTGTGTGAGGGGCTATGTGTGGGGGCATTATACTGTGTGGGGGCTGTGTGGGGGTCAATATACTGTGTGGGGGCTGTGTGGGGGTCATTATACTGTATGAGGGGCTGTGTGTGGGGGGCATTATACTGTGTGGGGGCTATGTGGGGATCATTGTACTGTGTGGGGGCCATTATACTGTGTGAGGGGCTGTGTGTGGGGGTATTATACTGCGTGGGGGTCATTATACTGTGTGGGGGCGATTATACTGTGTGGGGGCCATTATACTGTGTGAGGGGCTGTGTGTTGGGGCATTATACTCTGTGGGGGCATTATACTGTGTGGGGGCCATTATACTGTATGAGGGGCTGTGTTGGGGACATTATACTATGCAGGGGCAGTTATACTGTGTGAGGGGCTATGTGTGGGGGCATTATACTGTGTGGGGGCCATTATACTGTGTGAGGGGCTGTGTGTGGGGGCATTATACTGTGTGAGGGGCTGTGTGGGGATCATTATATTGTGTGGGGGCCATTATACTGTGGGGGGCTGTGTTGGGGCCATTATACTGTGTGGGGGGCTGTGTGGGGGCCATTATACTGTGTGGGGGCCATTATACTGTGTGGGGGCTGTTATACTGTGTGGAGGGGCTTTGTGGGGGTCATTATACTGTGTGAGGGGCTGTGTGGGGGCCATTATACTGTGTGGGGGCCATTATACTGTGTGGGGGCCATTATACTGTGTGGAGGGGCTGTGTGAGGGTCATTATACTGTGTGGGGGACATTATACTGTGGGGGGCTGTGTGGGGGCCGTTATACTGTGTGGAGGGGCTGTGTGGGGGCCATTATACTGTGTGTGGGCCATTATACTATGTGAGGGCCATTATACTGTGAGGTGGGCTGTGTGGGGGCCATTATACTGTGTGGGGGTCATTATACTGTGTGTGGGCCATTATACTGTGTGTGGGCCATTATACTGTGTGGGGGGGGGCTGTGTGGGGGCCATTATACTGTGTGGGGGGGCTATTATACTGTGTGGGGGCCATTATACTGTGTGTGGGGGGCTGTGTGGGGGCCAATATACTGTGTGGGGGCCATTATACTGTGTGGGGGCCATTATACTGTGTGGGGGGCTGTGTGGGGGCCATTATACTGTGTGGGGGGGCTGTGTGGGGGCCATTATACTGTGTGGGGGCCATTATACTGTGTGGGGGGGGGGCTGTGTGTGGGCCATTATACTGTGTGGGGGCCATTATACTGTGTGGGGGGGGGGCTGTGTGTGGGCCATTATACTGTGTAGGGGCCATTATACTGTGTGGAGGCCATTATACTGTGTGGGGGGGGGGGCTGTGTGGGGGCCATTATACTGTGTGGGGGCCATTATACTGTGTGGGGGGGCTGTGTGGGGGCCATTATACTGTGTGGGGGGGCTGTGTGGGGGCCATTATACTGTGTGTGGGCCATTATACTCTGTGTGGGGCTGTGTGGGGGCCATTATACTGTGTGGGGCCATTATACTGTGTGTGGGGGGCTGTGTGGGGGCCATTATACTGTGTGGGGGGGCTGTGTGGGGGCCATTATACTGTGTGGGGGCTATTATACTGTGTGGGGGGCTGTGTAGGGGCCATTATACTGTGTGGGGGCCATTATACTGTGTGGGGGGGGGGCTGTGTGGGGGCCATTATACTGTGTGTGGGCCATTATACTGTGTGGGGGCCATTATACTGTGTGGGGGGGGCTGTATGGGGGCCATTATACTGTGTGTGGGCCATTATACTGTGTGCGGGGGCTGTGTGTGGGCCATTATACTGTGTGGGGGGGGCTGTGTGGGGGCCATTATACTGTGTGGGGGCCATTATACTGTGTGGGGGGGCTATGTGGGGGCCATTATACTGTGTGGGGGGGCTGTGTGGGGGCCATTATACTGTGTGGGGGGGGCTGTGTGGGGGCCATTATACTGTGTGGGCCGTTATACTGTGTGGGGGGGGGCTGTGTGGGGACCATTATACTGTGTGGGGCCATTATACTGTGTGCGGGTGCTGTGTGGGGGCCATTATACTGTGTGGGGGGGGGGGGGCTGTGTGGGGGCCATTATACTGTGTGGGGGGGGCTGTGTGGGGGCCATTATACTGTGTGGGCCGTTATACTGTGTGTGGGGGGGCTGTGTGGGGACCATTATACTGTGTGGGGCCATTATACTGTGTGCGGGTGCTGTGTGGGAGCCATTATACTGTGTGTGGGCCATTATACTGTGTGGGGGCCATTATACTGTGTGGGGGCCATTATACTGTGTGGGGGGGCTGTGTGGGGGCCATTATACTGTGTGGGGGCCATTATACTGTGTGGGGGGGGGCTGTGTGGGGGCCATTATACTGTATGGGGGGGCTGTGTGGGGGCCATTATACTGTGTGTGGGGGCCATTATACTGTGTGTGGGGGCCATTATACTGTGTGGGGGTCATTATACTGTGTGTGGGGGCCATTATACTGTGTGTGGGGGGGGCTGTGTGGGGGCCATTATACTGTATGGGGGGGGCTGTGTGGAGGCCATTATACTGTGTGTGGGGGCCATTATACTGTGTGGGAGCCATTATACTGTGTGGGGGCCATTATACTGTATGGGGGGGGCTGTGTGGAGGCCATTATACTGTGTGTGTGGGCCATTATACTGTGTGGGGCCATTATACTGTGTGGGGGCCATTATACTGTGCAGGGGGCTGTGTGGGGGCCATCATACTGTGTGGGGGTCATTATACTGTGTGGGGGCCAGTATACTGTGTGTGGGGGCCATTATACTGTGTGGGGGCCATTATACTGTGTGGGGGTCATTATACTGTGTGTGGGCCATTATACTGTGTGGGGGCCATTATACTGTGTGGGGGGTCATTATACAGTGTGGGGGCCATTATACTGTGTGTGGGGGCTATTATACTGTGTGGGGGTCATTATACTGTGTGGGGGCCATTATACTGTGTGTGGGGGCCATTATACTGTGTATGGGGGCCATTATACTGTGTGGGGGCCATTATACTGTGTGGGGGGCTGTGTGGGGGCCATCATACTGTGTGGGGGCCATTATACTGTGTGGGGGCCATTATACTGTGTGGGGGCCATTATACTGTGTGGGAGCCATTATACTGTGTGGGGGCCATTATACTGTGTGTGGGGGCCATTATACTGTGTAGGGGCCATTATACTGTGTGGGGGTCATTATACTGTGTGGGGGCCATTATACTGTGTGTGGAAGCCATTATACTGTGTGGGGGTCATTATACTGTGTGGGTGCCATTATACTGTGTGTGGGGGCCATTATACTGTGTGGGGGCCATTATACTGTGTGTGGGGGCCATCATAGTGGGGGGGGGCATTATACTGTGTGGGGGCCATTATACTGTGTGGGGACCATTATACTGTGTGGGGACCATTATACTGTGTGGGGGTCATTATACTGTGTGGGGGTCATTATACTGTGTGGGGGCAATTATACTGTGTGTGGGGGCCATTATACTGTGTGTGGGGGCCATTATACTGTGTGGGGGCCATTATACTGTGTGGGGGCCATTATACTGTGTGTGGGGGCCATCATACTGTGTGGGGGCCATTATACTGTGTGGGGGGGGGGCTGTGTGGGGGCCATTATACTGTGTGGGGGCCATTATACTGTGTGGGGGCCATTATGCTGCGTGGGGGCCATTATACTGTGTGTGGGGGCCATTATACTGTGTGGGGGTCATTATACTGTGTGTGGGGGCTGTGTGGGGGCCATTATACTGTGTGGGGGGGCTATGTGGGGGCCATTATACTGTGTGGGGGGGGCTGTGTGGGGGCCATTATACTGTGTGGGGGCCATTATACTGTGTGGGGGCCATTATACTGTGTGTGGGGGCCATTATACTGTGTGTGGGGGCTGTGTGGGGTCCATTATACTGTGTGGGGGCCATTATACTGTGTGGGGGGGGGCTATGTGGGGGCCATTATACTGTGTGTGGGGGGGCTGTGTGGGGGCCATTATACTGTGTGGGGGCCGTTATACTGTGTGGGGGGCTGTGTGGGGGCCATTATACTGTGTGTGGGGGGGCTGTGTGGGGGCCATTATACTGTGTGTGGGCCATTATACTGTGTGTGGGGGCCATTATACTGTGTGGGGGTCATTATACTGTGTGGGGGCCATTATACTGTGTGTGTGGGCCATTATACTGTGTGTGGGGGGGGGCTGTGTGGGGGCCATTATACTGTATGGAGGGCTGTGTGGAGGCCATTATACTGTGTGTGGGGGCCATTTTACTGTGTGGGGGCCATTATACTGTATGGGGGGGCTGTGTGGAGGCCCTTATACTGTGTGTGTGGGCCATTATACTGTGTGGGGGGCCATTATACTGTGTGGGGGGCTGTGTGGGGGCCATCATACTGTGTGGGGGCCATTATACTGTGTGGGGGGGGCTGTGTGGGGGCCATTATACTGTGTGTGGGGGCCATTATACTGTGCGGGGGCCATTATACTGTGTGTGGGGGCCATTATACTGTGTGTGGGGGCCATTATACTGTGTGTGGGGGCCATTATACTGTGTGTGGGGGCCATTATACTGTGTGTGGGGGCCATTATACTGTGTGGGGGCCATTATACTGTGTGTGGGGGGGGTCATTGTACTGTGTGTGGGGGCCATTATACTGTGCGGGGGTCATTATACTGTATGCGGGGCTGTCTGGGGCCATTATAGTGTAAATGTCAGCAGGACTGATGCACAGCAGTAACGTGTAAGGATTTTATTGGCTCAGTGGTGACACGTGGCGGCAGCGACTGTGGAGCCTTCGTTCGTTCAGTGAGGCTGGTGTGCGCAGCCCCCTCCAGTGGCGGGCTCCATGGTGGGACGTTGGGAGGGAGCTGCGGTGGCGCTGTGCAGTGGGCCCTTCGTGGCTTGTGTAAATAATGACAGCAGGCGTGGGTCTGGTGAGGAATTCTTTATTCAGGCCTCGGCAGCGTCTGCTCCTTACAATGAATGGACGCAGGAAGAAAAAGAAACAAAAACAGAAACAGCAGATCCATCCCTTGGGATTGTGGCTCCGCTCGTGGCCACCGTCCATACAGATGGGTATGATGTGTGCGAGGGGCCACGGCGGGGGCCACACTATCAATACTGAGGTTATACTATTGCTTGCATGGTGTTCTGTGGACGGGCAATGCCGAGGGCTGTAGAAGCGCCGCCATAGTCGCCTTCATGTACAAAATAACCTGAGTTTAGGCGTCTACATCTCTACATTGTGCAACACGAGTGCAAGAAGGAAGCTCAGAGGCGGGAACTTACAGTGATACTGCTCAGACCCCCCGATAGGCACAAGATCCCCCCCAACTCCCCTCCAGCCCGGCCATAGTGGCTTCACTTCTACTATGACACTGAGGGTTATAAAAAGAAAGCAACGGCCCCGGGAGTCAGTGCAAGAGCGCAGGAACAGCCGCGCAGGAACAGCCGCGCAGGAACAGCCGCGCAGGAACAGCAGCGCAGGAACAGCCGCGCAGGAACAGCCGCGCAGGAACAGCAGCGCAGGAACAGCCGCGCAGGAACAGCCGCGCAGGAACAGCAGCGCAGGAACAGCCGCGCAGGAACAGCCGCGCAGGAACAGCCGCGCAGACACTGCACAACACACTGAGAACACCAGGGGGCAGCAGTGAGCTTCTATCTATGTGACACCAGGGGGCAGCAGTGAGCTTCTGTCTATGTGACACCAGGGGGCAGCAGTGAGCTTCTATCTATGTGACACCAGGGGGCAGCAGTGAGCTTCTATCTATGTGACACCAGGGGGCAGCAGTGAGCTTCTGTCTATGTGACACCAGAGGGCAGCAGTGAGCTTCTATCTATGTGACACCAGGGGGCAGCAGTGAGCTTCTATCTATGTGACACCAGGGGGCAGCAGTGAGCTTCTATCTATGTGACACCAGGGGGCAGCAGTGAGCTTCTATCTATGTGACACCAGGGGGCAGCAGTGAGCTTCTATCTATGTGACACCAGGGGGCAGCAGTGAGCTTCTATCTATGTGACACCAGGGGGCAGCAGTGAGCTTCTGTCTATGTGACACCAGGGGGCAGCAGTGAGCTTCCATCTATGTGACACCAGGGGGCAGCAGTGAGCTTCTGTCTATGTGACACCAGGGGGCAGCAGTGAGCTTCCATCTATGTGACACCAGGGGGCAGCAGTGAGCTTCTGTCTATGTGACACCAGGGGGAGCAGTGAGCTTCTGTCTATGTGACACCAGGGGGCAGCAGTGAGCTTCTGTCTATGTGACACCAGGGGGAGCAGTGAGCTTCTATGTGACACCAGGGGGCAGCAGCGAGCTTCTATCTATGTGACACCAGGGGGCAGCAGCGAGCTTCTATCTATGTGACACCAGGGGGCAGCAGTGAGCTTCTATCTATGTGACACCAGGGGGCAGCAGTGAGCTTCTATGTGACACCAGGGGGCAGCAGCGAGCTTCTATCTATGTGACACCAGGGGGCAGCAGTGAGCTTCTATCTATGTGACACCAGGGGGCAGCAGTGAGCTTCTGTCTATGTGACACCAGGGGGCAGCAGTGAGCTTCTGTCTATGTGACACCAGGGGGCAGCAGTGAGCTTCTATGTGACACCAGGGGACAGCAGTGAGCTTCTGTCTATGTGACACCAGGGGGCAGCAGTGAGCTTCTGTCTATGTGACACCAGGGGGCAGCAGTGAGCTTCCATCTATGTGACACCAGGGGGCAGCAGTGAGCTTCTGTCTATGTGACACCAGGGGGCAGCAGTGAGCTTCTGTCTATGTGACACCAGGGGGCAGCAGTGAGCTTCTATGTGACACCAGGGGACAGCAGTGAGCTTCTGTCTATGTGACACCAGGGGGAGCAGTGAGCTTCTATCTATGTGACACCAGGGGGCAGCAGTGAGCTTCTGTCTATGTGACACCAGGGGGCAGCAGTGAGCTTCTGTCTATGTGACACCAGGGGGCAGCAGTGAGCTTCTATCTATGTGACACCAGGGGGCAGCAGTGAGCTTCTATCTATGTGACACCAGGGGGCAGCAGTGAGCTTCTATCTATGTGACACCAGGGGGCAGCAGTGAGCTTCTATCTATGTGACACCAGAGGGCAGCAGTGAGCTTCTATCTATGTGACACCAGGGGGCAGCAGTGAGCTTCTATCTATGTGACACCAGGGGGCAGCAGTGAGCTTCTATCTATGTGACACCAGGGGGCAGCAGTGAGCTTCTATGTGACACCAGGGGGCAGCAGTGAGCTTCTATGTGACACCAGGGGGCAGCAGTGAGCTTCTATCTATGTGACACCAGGGGGCAGCAGTGAGCTTCTGTCTATGTGACACCAGGGGGCAGCAGTGAGCTTCTATCGATGTGACACCAGGGGGCAGCAGTGAGCTTCTATGTGACACCAGGGGGCAGCAGTGAGCTTCTGTCTATGTGACACCAGGGGGCAGCAGTGAGCTTCTATGTGACACCAGGGGGCAGCAGTGAGCTTCTATCTATGTGACACCAGGGGGCAGCAGTGAGCTTCTATCTATGTGACACCAGGGGGAGCAGTGAGCTTCTATGTGACACCAGGGGGCAGCAGTGAGCTTCTATGTGACACCAGGGGGCAGCAGTGAGCTTCTGTCTATGTGACACCAGGGGGCAGCAGTGAGCTTCTGTCTATGTGACACCAGGGGGCAGCAGTGAGCTTCTATCTATGTGACACCAGGGGGCAGCAGTGAGCTTCTGTCTATGTGACACCAGGGGGCAGCAGCGAGCTTCTATCTATGTGACACCAGGGGGCAGCAGTGAGCTTCTATGTGACACCAGGGGGCAGCAGTGAGCTTCTATGTGACACCAGGGGGCAGCAGTGAGCTTCCATCTATGTGACACCAGGGGGCAGCAGTGAGCTTCCATCTATGTGACACCAGGGGGCAGCAGTGAGCTTCTATGTGACACCAGGGGGCAGCAGTGAGCTTCTATGTGACACCAGGGGGCAGCAGTGAGCTTCTATCTATGTGACACCAGGGGGCAGCAGTGAGCTTCTATGTGACACCAGGGGGCAGCAGTGAGCTTCTATCTATGTGACACCAGGGGGCAGCAGTGAGCTTCTATCTATGTGACACCAGGGGGCAGCAGTGAGCTTCTATCTATGTGACACCAGGGGGCAGCAGTGAGCTTCTATCTATGTGACACCAGGGGGCAGCAGTGAGCTTCTATCTATGTGACACCAGGGGGCAGCAGTGAGCTTCTATCTATGTGACACCAGGGGGAGCAGTGAGCTTCTATCTATGTGACACCAGGGGGCAGCAGTGAGCTTCTATCTATGTGACACCAGGGGGCAGCAGTGAGCTTCTGTCTATGTGACACCAGGGGGAGCAGTGAGCTTCTGTCTATGTGACACCAGGGGGCAGCAGTGAGCTTCTGTCTATGTGACACCAGGGGGCAGCAGTGAGCTTCTATCTATGTGACACCAGGGGGCAGCAGTGAGCTTCTATCTATGTGACACCAGGGGGCAGCAGTGAGCTTCTATCTATGTGACACCAGGGGGCAGCAGTGAGCTTCTGTCTATGTGACACCAGGGGGCAGCAGCGAGCTTCTATCTATGTGACACCAGGGGGCAGCAGTGAGCTTCTATCTATGTGACACCAGGGGGCAGCAGTGAGCTTCTATCTATGTGACACCAGGGGGCAGCAGTGAGCTTCTATCTATGTGACACCAGGGGGCAGCAGTGAGCTTCTATGTGACACCAGGGGGCAGCAGTGAGCTTCTATCTATGTGACACCAGGGGGCAGCAGTTAGCTTCTATGTGACACCAGGGGGCAGCAGTGAGCTTCTATTTGACACCAGGGGGAGCAGTGAGCTTCTATGTGACACCAGGGGGCAGCAGTGAGCTTCTATCTATGTGACACCAGGGGGCAGCAGTGAGCTTCTATCTATGTGACACCAGGGGGCAGCAGTGAGCTTCTATGTATGTGACACCAGGGGGCAGCAGTGAGCTTCTGTCTATGTGACACCAGGGGGCAGCAGTGAGCTTCTATGTGACACCAGGGGGCAGCAGTGAGCTTCTGTCTATGTGACACCAGGGGGCAGCAGTGAGCTTCTATGTGACACCAGGGGGCAGCAGTGAGCTTCTATCTATGTGACACCAGGGGGCAGCAGTGAGCTTCTATGTGACACCAGGGGGCAGCAGTGAGCTTCTATCTATGTGACACCAGGGGGCAGCAGTGAGCTTCTATGTGACACCAGGGGGCAGCAGTGAGCTTCTATCTATGTGACACCAGGGGGCAGCAGTGAGCTTCTATGTGACACCAGGGGGCAGCAGTGAGCTTCTATCTATGTGACACAGGGGGCAGCAGTGAGCTTCTGTCTATGTGACACCAGGGGGCAGCAGTGAGCTTCTATCTATGTGACACCAGGGGGCAGCAGTGAGCTTCTATCTATGTGACACCAGGGGGCAGCAGTGAGCTTCTATCTATGTGACACCAGGGGGCAGCAGTGAGCTTCTATCTATGTGACACCAGGGGGCAGCAGCGAGCTTCTATCTATGTGACACCAGAGGGCAGCAGTGAGCTTCTATCTATGTGACACCAGGGGGCAGCAGTGAGCTTCTGTCTATGTGACACCAGGGGGCAGCAGTGAGCTTCTGTCTATGTGACACCAGGGGGCAGCAGTGAGCTTCTGTCTATGTGACACCAGGGGGCAGCAGTGAGCTTCTGTCTATGTGACACCAGGGGGCAGCAGTGAGCTTCTGTCTATGTGACACCAGGGGGCAGCAGTGAGCTTCTATGTGACACCAGGGGGCAGCAGTGAGCTTCTATCTATGTGACACCAGGGGGCAGCAGTGAGCTTCTGTCTATGTGACACCAGGGGGCAGCAGTGAGCTTCTATGTGACACCAGGGGGCAGCAGTGAGCTTCTATCTATGTGACACCAGGGGGCAGCAGTGAGCTTCTATGTGACACCAGGGGGCAGCAGTGAGCTTCTGTCTATGTGACACCAGGGGGCAGCAGTGAGCTTCTATCTATGTGACACCAGAGGGCAGCAGTGAGCTTCTGTCTATGTGACACCAGGGGGCAGCAGTGAGCTTCTGTCTATGTGACACCAGGGGGCAGCAGTGAGCTTCTGTCTATGTGACACCAGGGGGCAGCAGTGAGCTTCTATGTGACACCAGGGGGCAGCAGTGAGCTTCTATCTATGTGACACCAGGGGGCAGCAGTGAGCTTCTATCTATGTGACACCAGGGGGCAGCAGTGAGCTTCTGTCTATGTGACACCAGGGGGCAGCAGTGAGCTTCTATGTGACACCAGGGGGCAGCAGTGAGCTTCTATCTATGTGACACCAGGGGGCAGCAGTGAGCTTCTATGTGACACCAGGGGGCAGCAGTGAGCTTCTGTCTATGTGACACCAGGGGGCAGCAGTGAGCTTCTATCTATGTGACACCAGGGGGCAGCAGTGAGCTTCTATCTATGTGACACCAGGGGGCAGCAGTGAGCTTCTATGTGACACCAGGGGGCAGCAGTGAGCTTCTATGTGACACCAGGGGGCAGCAGTGAGCTTCTATCTATGTGACACCAGGGGGCAGCAGTGAGCTTCTATCTATGTGACACCAGGGGGCAGCAGTGAGCTTCTATGTGACACCAGGGGGCAGCAGTGAGCTTCTATCTATGTGACACCAGGGGGCAGCAGTGAGCTTCTATGTGACACCAGGGGGCAGCAGTGAGCTTCTATGTGACACCAGGGGGCAGCAGTGAGCTTCTATGTGACACCAGGGGGCAGCAGTGAGCTTCTATGTGACACCAGGGGGCAGCAGTGAGCTTCTATGTGACACCAGGGGGCAGCAGTGAGCTTCTATCTATGTGACACCAGGGGGCAGCAGTGAGCTTCTATGTGACACCAGGGGGCAGCAGTGAGCTTCTATCTATGTGACACCAGGGGGCAGCAGTGAGCTTCTATGTGACACCAGGGGGCAGCAGTGAGCTTCTGTCTATGTGACACCAGGGGGCAGCAGTGAGCTTCTATGTGACACCAGGGGGCAGCAGTGAGCTTCTATCTATGTGACACCAGGGGGCAGCAGTGAGCTTCTATGTGACACCAGGGGGCAGCAGTGAGCTTCTGTCTATGTGACACCAGGGGGCAGCAGTGAGCTTCTGTCTATGTGACACCAGGGGGCAGTAGCTTCGCCCGGTTGTGCCTCACAGGTTGGATTTAGGAATGTCTTAACTGTTATCTGCTCCTAAGGAAATAATGGAAGTGACCGCAAGTAATGGAAATCCCACACAAGGTGCATATTGTGACCGTCCGCACGTCCCATAACGCTCTGCAGCGACAGCATGATATCTGGTGCACCGGCCCTTTAACACTTCCTGTTCTCATGAAGCTGATTGGTTACATTGTGATACATTGTGTCGACCTCAGCAGATTCTATAAGGATCAGAATTTCACAATCACAAGATGGCGAAGTTCTCATCCCCTCCACATCATCGCCCACGTCTGCCCACCCCCCTCCACATCCAAACACCCCCCCCTCCCACATCCAAACACCCCCCCTCCCACATCCAAACACCCCCCCTCCCACATCCAAACACCCCCCCTCCCACATCCAAACACCCCCCACTCCCACATCCAAACACCCCCCACTCCCACATCCAAACACCCCCCACTCCCACATCCAAACACCCCCCACTCCCACATCCAAACACCCCCCACTCCCACATCCAAACACCCCCCACTCCCACATCCAAACACCCCCCACTCCCACATCCAAACACCCCCCACTCCCACATCCAAACACCCCCCACTCCCACATCCAAACACCCCCCACTCCCACATCCAAACCCTCCCCACTCCCACATCCAAACACCCCCCACTCCCACATCCAAACACCCCCCTCCCACATCCAAACACCCCCCACTCCCACATCCAAACACCCCCCACTCCCACATCCAAACACCCCCCACTCCCACATCCAAACACCCCCCCTCCCACATCCAAACACCCCCCCTCCCACATCCAAACACCCCCCACTCCCACATCCAAACACCCCCCACTCCCACATCCAAACACCCCCCTCCCACATCCAAACACCCCCCCACATCCAAACGCCCCCAACATCGAAACACCCCCCTCCTCTCAAATCCAAACTCCCACATCCAAATGCCCCCCTCCCACATTCACCCATCCCCCTCTCACATCCTCCCACATCTGGCCCCCCACATCCTCCCTTGTGCACCCGTCCCCCGTCCCACATCTGGCCCCCCACATCCTCCCTTGTGCACCCGTCCCCCGTCCCACATCTGGCCCCCCACATCCTCCCTTGTGCACACGTCCAACATCTGCCCCCCCACATCCTCCCTTGTGCACCTGTCCCCCCTCCCACATCTGGCCCCCCACATCCTCCCTTGTGCACACGTCCAACATCTGGCCCCCCACATCCTCCCTTGTGCACCTGTCCCCCCTCCCACATCTGGCCCCCCACATCCTCCCTTGTGCACACGTCCAACATCTGGCCCCCCACATCCTCCCTTGTGCACTGGTCCCCCCTCCCACATCTGTCCCCCCACATCCTCCCTTGTGCACTGGTCCCCCCTCCCACATCTGTCCCCCCACATCCTCCCTTGTCCACCCGTCCCACATCTGCCCCCCCCACATCCTCCCTTGGCCACCCGTCCCACATTTGCCCCCCCCCCCACATCCTCCCTTGGCCACCCGTCCCACATCTGGCCCCTTCATCCTCCCTTGTGCGCCCGCCCCCTTCAATGTCCGCGGTTTCACGGATGAACACACCATATGACATTCCTGGGTTGCTGATTGGCTCGTGGCCCGTGTGACCTGAAGCTGCACCAATCCGGAGGCCGCTGTGAGAATATCGCCACCTACAGCCATCTGCGTGCGGATCTGACGCCGCGCAGGGACAATTTAAGGGTCAATAGTATAAACGCGGATTAAAAAATATTTACCAAAAAATCTCATATAAAAGGTGTTTCCTTCTAATAAAAATACATTGTATTAAAAAACGATAAAGCATCAAACACTGAAAGAAAAGTCTCCAAAACCGCAAAGCATGAGGGGCGGAGCCACACCGACCGCCAGACACCGCACCCATCTATAGGCTCCGCCTCTGAGCGGCTCCAGATAATGAGGAATAACTGCCGAACCTGGAGATACATCTGCTCCACTCACCTCCAGAGCTGCAGTCACTATTCTGCTGTTACATCATGTCTTATCCTCCAGTCACCTCCAGAGCTGCAGTCACTATTCTGCTGTTACATCATGTCTTATCCTCCAGTCACCTCCAGAGCTGCAGTCACTATTCTGCTGTTACATCATGTCTTATCCTCCAGTCACCTCCAGAGCTGCAGTCACTATTCTGCTGTTACATCATGTCTTATCCTCCAGTCACCTCCAGAGCTGCAGTCACTATTCTGCTGTTACATCATGTCTTATCCTCCAGTCACCTCCAGAGCTGCTCTCACTATTCTGCTGTTACATCATGTCTTATCCTCCAGTCACCTCCAGAGCTGCAGTCACTATTCTGCTGTTACATCATGTCTTATCCTCCAGTCACCTCCAGAGCTGCTCTCACTATTCTGCTGTTACATCATGTCTTATCCTCCAGTCACCTCCAGAGCTGCAGTCACTATTCTGCTGTTACATCATGTCTTATCCTCCAGTCACCTCCAGAGCTGCAGTCACTATTCTGCTGTTACATCGTGTGTTATCCTCCAGTCACCTCCAGAGCTGCACTCACTATTCTGCTGTTACATCATGTCTTATCCTCCGGTCACCTCCAGAGCTGCAGTCACTATTCTGCTGTTACATCATGTCTTAACCTCCAGTCACCACCAGAGCTGCAGTCACTATTCTGCTGTTTCATCATGTCTTATCCTCCAGAGTTGCAGTCACTATTCTGCTGTTACATCGTGTCTTGTCCTCTGGATGTAACTGGAGTACAGGACACAAAGTTACTGCAGCTCTGGAGGTGACTGGAGTACAAGACACAATGTGATTGCAGCTCTGGATGTGACTGGAGTACAGGATACAATGTGATTGCAGCTCTGAGTGTGACTGAAGAACAGGACACTGTGTGATTGCAGCTCTGGATCTGACTTAAGTACAGGATGGAATGTGATTGCAGCTCTGGATGTGACTAGAGTACAGGACACAGTGTGATTGCAGCTCTGAAGGTGACTGGAGTACAAGACACTGTGATTGCAGCTCTGGAGGTGACTGGATTACAGGGCACGGTGTGATTGCAGCTCTGGAGGAGACTGGAATACAGAACACGGTGTGATTGCAGCTCTGGAGGTGACTGGAGTACAGGACATGGTGTGATTGCAGCTCTGGAGGTGACTGGAGTACAGGACACGGTGTGATTGCAAATCTGGAGGTGACTGGAGTACAGGATACGGAGTGATTGCAGCTCTGAAGGGGCGCAGTTTATGGTGGGCTTCACCCCTCGCCTGCTGTGGAAATGCTGAATATCGGAAATTTCCATCACTTCACTTTATGCTAAAATATGGAAAAGCAACTTCTTCCCTCTGGAGACCCCGATCCCCTGCGCAGCTGGGAACGACGTGTGCCCCCCGATCATAGAGATCATGGGGTTCGGTACTGCCGTCCCTGGGGCCGCCATGATTCCTGAATAGTGGGGGTCGGGGGTCCGCAGATCACGAGTCGGGGGACACCCAGACCTGGAAATAGACAATGACCCCCATCGTCCGTAGGTATGGGGGGATGAAGCGGGAGTGAGCGCCCCTCCATTCTGTGCGCTGCGCAGACATCTACGTGCTCCTTCACAGTGATCATTACGTATATATATATATATATGTGCCCCCCCCGTAGGAGGCGCTCCGCACACAGCGTATAGCTATAAATATAGATTGTGCCGCAGCCCCAGAGTCTCTGGTGTGGGGGGCAGCGGTGTCTCTGTGTCCTTCAGCATCGGGGGTCCCCAGGGGCCCCGCGTAATATAATGGGTGAAGGCACGGCGTCGTCTACAGTGTTGTGTGTAAGCTTTGTGCTGGCCTTCACGCCTCGCCCTCCGAGTCCTCCGCCCTCAGGGCGGCCTTCTCCTCCTCCTCCTCCTTGATGGCGGAGATTTGTTCGGCCTCCTCCTCGGCCACCTCTGACCTCTGCTCCTCCTCCATCACCTTTTTCCACATCTTGTGATTTTCCATCAGGTGCTGCGTGATCTGACAAAAAACCTTTTGCCGGCGCGACTTTGTCTCTGGAGAAAAAAACAACAACATATAATGGTCAGAGCGAAGAAAAAAAGGACGTAAAACAAGAAAGTCAGAAAGGAGGAAATATCTGCAGACCGTTACCCCGACCTCTGCAGTGACGCACTTCATCCGCCTCCATTCTTCTCCATCCTGAGACATTCACTCACAAACGCGATGAGGTCAACGGCTTCGCTACACAATGTCTCCCGCTAAGCCTCCTAATTAGTACAAAGTGGCCTGGACCCTGGGCGGCGGCCAACACGGAACCGAAAAACCCAGTGGATCTCACAGAGGTACCAAAAAAGTGTTAGCTCTGACAGCAAATAATGAGAAAAGGCGAGCCGCACGTCCCAGGAAGGGAAAAAGGAGCCGCACGTCCCGAGAAATGGGGAGCCGCACGTCCCGAGAAAAAGGGAGCCGCACGTCCCGAGAAAAGGGGAGCCACAAGTATCGAGGAAAGGGGAGCCGCACGTCCCGAGAAAAGGGGAGCCACACGTCCCGAGAAAAGGGGAGCCGCACATCCCGAGAAAAGGGGAGCCGCACGTCCCGAGAAAAGGGGAGCCACAAGTACCGAGGAAAGGGAAGCCGCACGTCCCGAGGAAAGGGAAGCCGCACGTCCCGAGAAAAGGGGAGACGCACGTCCCGAGAAAAGGGGAGCTGCACGTCCCGAGAAAAGGGGAGCCACAAGTATCGAGGAAAGGGGAGCCACAAGTACCGAGGAAAGGGAAGCCGCACGTCCCGAGGAAAGGGGAGCCGCACGTCCCGAGAAAAGGGGAGCCGCACGTCCCGAGAAAAGGGGAGCCACAAGTACCGAGGAAAGGGAAGCCGCACGTCCCGAGGAAAGGGAAGCCGCACGTCCCGAGAAAAGGGGAGACGCACGTCCTGAGAAAAGGGGAGCTGCACGTCCCGAGAAAAGGGGAGCCACAAGTATCGAGGAAAGGGGAGCCGCACGTCCCGAGAAAAGGGGAGCCGCACGTCCCGAGAAAAGGGGAGCCACATGTCCCGAGAAAAGGGGAGCCACAAGTACCGAGAAAAGGGGAGCCGCACGTCCCAGGAAGGGAAAAAGGGAGCCGCACGTCCCGAGAAAAGGGGAGCCGCACGTCCCGAGAAAAGGGGAGCCACAAGTATCGAGGAAAGGGAAGCCGCACGTTCCGAGGGAAGGAGTGCCGCACGTCCCGAGAAAAGGGGAGCCGCACGTCCCGAGAAAAGGGAAGCCGCACGTCCCGAGAAAAGGGGAGCCGCACGTCCCAGGAAGGGAAAAAGGGAGCCGCACGTCCCGAGAAAAGGGGAGCCGCACGTCCCGAGAAAAGGGGAGCCGCACGTCCCGAGAAAAGGGGAGCCGCACGTCCCGAGAAAAGGGGAGACGCACGTCCCGAGAAAAGGGGAGCCACAAGTATCGAGGAAAAGGAAGCCGCACGTCCTGAGAAAAGAGGAGCCGCACGTCTCGAGAAAAGGGAAGCCGCACGTCCCGAGAAAAGGGGAGCCACACATCCTGAGAAAAGGGGAGCCGCACATCCCGAGAAAAGGGGAGCCACAAGTATCGAGCAAAGGGAAGCCGCATGTCCCGAGGAAAGGAGTGCCGGACGTCCCGAGAAAAGGGGAGCCGCACGTCCCGAGAAAAGGGGAGCCGCACGTCCCGAGAAAAGGGGAGCCACAAGTATCGAGGAAAGGGAAGCCGCATGTCCCGAGGAAAGGGAAGCCGCACGTCCTGAGAAAAGGCGCACGTCCCGAGAAAAGGGGAGCTGCACGTCCCGAGAAAAGGGGAGCCGCACGTCCCAGGAAGGGAAAAAGGGAGCCGCACGTCCCGAGAAAAGGGGAGCCGCACGTCCCGAGAAAAGGGGAGCCGCAAGTATCGAGGAAAGGGAAGCCGCACGTTCCGAGGGAAGGAGTGCCGCACGTCCTGAGAAAAGGGGAGCCGCATGTCCCGAGAAAAGGGGAGCCGCACGTCCCAGGAAGGGAAATAGGGAGCCGCACGTCCCGAGAAAAGGGGAGCCGCACGTCCCGAGAAAAGGGGAGCCGCACGTCCCGAGAAAAGGGGAGACGCACGTCCCGAGAAAAGGGGAGCCACAAGTATCGAGGAAAGGGAAGCCGCACGTCCTGAGAAAAGGAGAGCCGCACGTCTCGAGAAAAGGGGAGCCGCACGTCCCGAGAAAAGGGGAGCCGCACGTCCCGAGAAAAGGGGAGCCACAAGTATCGAGGAAAGGGAAGCCGCACGTCTCGAGAAAAGGGGAGCCACATGTCCCAGGAAAGGAGTGCCGCACATCCCGAGGAAAGGGGAGCCGCACGTCCCAAGGAAAGGAGTGCCATACGTCCCGAGGAAAGGGGAGCCGCATGTCTCGAGGAAATAGGAGCCGCACGTCCAGAGGAAAGGAGTGCCGCACGTCCCGAGGACAGGGGAGCCGCACGTACCGAGGACAGGGGAGCCGCACGTCCAGAGGAAAGGGAAGCCGCACGTCCCGAGAAAAGGGGAGCTGCACGTCCCGAGGAAAGAAGTGCTGCACGTCCTGAGAAAAGGGGAGCCACACGTCCCGAGAAAAGGGGAGCCGCAAGTATCGAGGAAAGGGGAGCCACGCTTCCCGAGAAAAGGAGTGCCGCACGTCCCGAGAAAAGGGGAGCCGTACGTCCCGAGAAAAGGGGAGTCGCACGTCCCAAGAAAAGGGGAGCCGCACGTCCCGAGAAAAGGGGAGCCGCACGTCCCGAGAAAAGGGGAGCCGCACGTCCCGAGAAAAGGGGAGCCGCACATCCCGAGGAAAGGAGTGCCGCACGTCCCGAGAAAAGGGGAGCCACAAGTATCAAGGAAAGGGAAGCCGCACGTCCCAAGGAAAGGAGTGCCGCACGTCCCGAGAAAAGGGGAGCCGCACGTCCCGAGAAAACGGGAGCCGCAAGTATCGAGGAAAGGGGAGCCGCACGTCCCGAGAAAAGGGGAGCCACATGTCCCAGGAAAGGAGTGCCGCATGTCCCGAGGAAATAGGAGCCGCACGTCCAGAGGAAAGGAGTGCCGCACGTCCCGAGGACAGGGGAGCCGCACGTCCTGAGGACAGGGGAGCCGCATGTCCTGAGGAAAGGGGAGCCGCACGTCCCGAGAAAAGGGGAGCCGCACGTCCCGAGAAAAGGGGAGCCGCACGTCCCGAGAAAAGGGGAGCTGCACGTCCCGAGGAAAGAAGTGCTGCACGTCCTGAGAAAAGGGGAGCCACACGTCCCGAGAAAAGGGGAGCCGCAAGTATCGAGGAAAGGGGAGCCACGCTTCCCGAGAAAAGGAGTGCCGCACGTCCCGAGAAAAGGGGAGACGCACGTCCCGAGAAAAGGGGAGCCGCACGTCCCAAGGAAAGGAGTGCCGCACGTCCCGAGAAAAGGGGAGCCGCACGTCCCGAGAAAAGGGGAGCCGCACGTCCCGAGAAAACGGGAGCCGCATGTCCGGAGAAAACGGGAGCAGCAAGTATCGAGGAAAGGGGAGCCGCACGTCCCGAGAAAAGGGGAGCCACATGTCCCAGGAAAGGAGTGCCGCACGTCCCGAGGAAAGGGGAGCCGCACGTCCCGAGGAAAGGAGTGCCGCACGTCCCGAGGAAAGGAGTGCCGTACGTCCCGAGGAAAGGGGAGCCGCATGTCCCAAGGAAAGGGGAGCCGCACGTCCCGAGGAAAGGGGAGCCGCACGTCCTGAGGAAAGGGGAGCCACCGCACATCCCGAGGAAAGGGGAGCTGCACGTCCCGGGAAAAGAAGTGCTGCACGTCCCGAGAAAAGGGGAGCCACACGTCCCGAGAAAAGGGGAGCCGCAAGTATCGAGGAAAGGGGAGCCGCGCTTCCCGAGAAAAGGAGTGCCGCACGTCCCAAGGAAATGGGAACCGCAAGTATCGAGGAAAGGGGAACCGCACGTCCCGCGAAAAGGAGTGACGCACGTCCCGAGGAAAGGAGTGCCGTACGTCCCGAGGAAAGGGGAGCCGCATGTCCCAAGGAAAGGGGAGCCGCACGTCCCGAGGAAAGGGGAGCCGCACGTCCTGAGGAAAGGGGAGCCACCGCACATCCCGAGGAAAGGGGAGCTGCACGTCCCGGGAAAAGAAGTGCTGCACGTCCCGAGAAAAGGGGAGCCACACGTCCCGAGAAAAGGGGAGCCGCAAGTATCGAGGAAAGGGGAGCCGCGCTTCCCGAGAAAAGGAGTGCCGCACGTCCCAAGGAAATGGGAACCGCAAGTATCGAGGAAAGGGGAACCGCACGTCCCGCGAAAAGGAGTGACGCACGTCCCGAGGAAAGGGGAGCCGCACGTCCCGAGGAAAGGGGAGCCGCATGTCCCGAGGAAAGGGGAGCCGCACGTCCCGAGGAAAGGGGATCCGCATGTCCCGAGGAAAGGGGAGCCGCACGTCCCGAGGAAAGGGGAGCCGCACGTCCCGAGGAAAGGGGAGCCGCAAGTATCGAGGAAAGGGGAGCCGCGCTTCCCGAGAAAAGGGAGTGCCGCACGTCCCGAGGAAAGGGGAACCGCAAGTATCGAGGAAAGGGGAGCCACACGTCCCGAGAAAAGGAGTGACGTACGTCCCGAGTAAAGGTGAGCCGCACGCCCCGAGAAAAGGGGAGCCGCACGTCCCGAGGAAAGGGGAGCTGCACGTCCCAGGAAGGGAAAAGGGGAGCCGCACTTCCCAGGAAGGGAAAAGGGGAGCGGCACGTCCCAGGAAGGGAAAAGGGGAGCCGCACGTCCCATGAAGGGAAAAGGGGAGCCGCACGTCCCATGAGGGGAAAAGGGGAGCTGCACGTCCCATGAGGGGAAAATGAGAGCCACATGTCCCGGGAAGTGAAAAGAAGAGCCACACGTTCTGGGAAAGGGAAAGAGGAGCCACACATCCTGAGGAAAGAGGAGCTGCACATCCTGAGGAAAGGAAAAGGGGAGCTGCAAGTCTGAGGGAAAGGGGAGCCACACATCCCAGGGAAAGGGGAGCCGCACGTCCCGGGGAAGGGAAAGAGGCGCCGCACATCCCGAGGAAGGGGTAAGGGGAGCCGCATGTCCCAGGGAAATAGGAGCTGCATGTTCCAGGGAAAGGGGAGCCGCACGTCCTAAGGAATGGGAAAGGAGAGCTGCACGTCCCAGGGAAAGGGATCTCCATGTCCCAGAAAGGGAAAAGGGAAACCTCACATCCTGGGAAGGGAAAAGGGGAGCCGCATGTCCCGGGAAGGGAAAAGGGGAGCCACACATTTCGGGAAAGGGAAAGAGGAGCCGCACATCCTGAGGAAGGGGAAAGAGGAGCCGCACATCCCGGGGAAAGGGGATCCGCACGTCCTGAGAAAGGGAAAACGGGAGACGCATGTCCCAGGGAAAGGAGAGCCACACATCCTGAGGAAGGAGAAACAGGAGCCGCACATCCCGAGGAAGAAGAAAGGGGAGTCGCACATCCCAGGGAAAGCGGAGCTACACATCCTGGGAAGGGAAAAGGGGAGGAGCACAGCTCGCGAAGCGAAAAGGGGAGCCACATGTTCTGGGGTAGATGAAAGGGGAGCCGCGCGTCCCGGGGAATGGGGAGCCGCGCGTCCCGGGGAATGGGGAGCCGCGCGTCCCGGGGAATGGGGAGCCGCGCGTCCCGGGGAATGGGGAGCCGCGCGTCCCGGGGAATGGGGAGCCGCGCGTCCCGGGGAATGGGGAGCCGCGCGTCCCGGGGAATGGGGAGCCGCGCGTCCCGGGGAATGGGGAGCCGCGCGTCCCGGGGAATGGGGAGCCGCGCGTCCCGGGGAATGGGGAGCCGCGCGTCCCGGGGAATGGGGAGCCGCGCTTCCCGGGGAATGGGGAGCCGCGCTTCCCGGGGAATGGGGAGCCGCGCTTCCCGGGGAATGGGAAGCCGCGCATCCCGGGGAATGGGGAGCCGCGCATCCCGGGGAATGGGGAGCCGCGCATCCCGGGGAATGGGGAGCCGCTCATCCCGGGGAATGGGGAGCCGCTCATCCCGGGGAATGGGGAGCCGCACATCCCGGGGAAAGGGGAGCCGCACATCCCGGGGAAAGGGGGAGCCGCACATCCCGGGGAAAGGGGAGCCGCACATCCAGGGGAATGGGGAGTCGCACATCCCGGGGAATGGGGAGCCGCACATCCCGGGTAAAGGGGAGCCGCACATCCCGGGGAAGGGAAAAGGGGAGCTGCAAGTCTGAGGGAAAGGGGAGACGCACATCCCGAGGAAAGGGAAGATGGAGCCGCACGTCCCAGGAAAGAAAAGGGGGACCCGCATGTACCAAGAAGCGTAAAGGGGAGCAACACGTTATGGGAAAGGGAAAGAGGAGCCGCACATCCCGAGGAAGGGGAAAGGGGGAGCCATACGTCCTGGGAAAGAGAAAGAGGAGCTGCATATAGCATTACATCCCAGGGAAAGGGGAGCCGCACATCCCGAGGAAGGGGAAAGGGCAGCCGCATGTCCCGAGGAAGGGGAAAGGGGAGCCGCACATCTTGGGGAAGGGGAAGAGGACCTGCACGTCTTGGGGAAGAGTAGCCGCACGTCCCGGGTAGAGGAATGGGGAGCCGCTGGTACCAGGGAAAGGGAAGAAGAGCCGCACGTCATGGGGAAAGGAGAGCCACGTGTCCCAAGAAGGGAAAAGAGGAGTCGCACGTCCCGAGGAAGGGAAATGGAGAGCCGCATGTACTGGGGAAGAGGAACCGCACTTACTGGAGAAGGTAAGCCGCACATACCAGAAAAGGGGAGTTACACGTACCGGCAAAGTGGAACCACGTGTACCGGGAAAGGGTAGCTGCACGTACCAAGGAAGGGGAGCCGCTTGTACCAAGGAAGGAGAGACACACATACCAGAGAAGGGGAGCCGCACATATCGGAGAAGGGGAGCCCCATGTACCGAGGAAGGGGAGCTGCACGTACTGGAGAAGGGGAGCCCATGTACCGAGGAAGGGGAGCTACACATACTGGAGAAGGGGAGCCCATGTACCGAGGAAGGGGAGCTACACATACTGGAGAAGGGGAGCTGCACGTACTGGAGAAGGGGAGCTGTACATACAGGAGAAGGGGAGGCGCACATACTGGAGAAGGGGAGGCGCACATACTGGAGAAGGGGAGGCGCACATACAGGAGAAGGGGAGGCGCACATACTGGAGAAGGGGAGGCGCACATACAGGAGAAGGGGAGGCGCACATACTGGAGAAGGGGAGGCGCACATACAGGAGAAGGGGAGGCGCACATACTGGAGAAGGGGAGGCGTACATACTGGAGAAGGGGAGCTGCACGTACTGGAGAAGTGGAGCTGCACGTACTGGAGAAGTGGAGGCGCACATACTGGAGAAGGGGAGGCGCACATTCTGGAGAAGTGGAGGCGCACATACTGGAGAAGGGGAGCTGCATGTACTGGAGAAGGGGAGTTGCACGTACTGGAGAAGTGGAGGCGCACATATAGGAGAAGGGGAGGCGCACATACCGGAGAAGGGGAGGCGCACATACTGGAGAAGGGGAGGCGCACATACAGGAGAAGGGGAGCTGCATGTACTGGAGAAGGGGAGCTGCATGTACTGGAGAAGGGGAGGCGCACATACAGCAGAAGGGGAGGCGCACATACAGGAGAAGGGGAGGCGCACATACAGGAGAAGGGGAGATGCATGTACAGGAGAAGGGGAGGCGCACATACTGGAGAAGGGGAGGCGCACATACTGGAGAAGGGGAGGCGTACATACTGGAGAAGGGGAGCTGCACATACTGGAGAAGGGGAGCTGCATGTACTGGAAAAGGGGAGCTGCATGTACTGGAGAAGTGGAGGCGCACATATAGGAGAAGGGTAGGCGCACATACCGGAGAAGGGGAGCTGCACGTACTGGAGAAGTAGAGGCGCACATACAGGAGAAGGGGAGATGCATGTACAGGAGAAGGGGAGGCGCACATACTGGAGAAGGGGAGGCGTACATACTGGAGAAGGGGAGGCGCACATAGTGGAGAAGGGGAGGCGCACATACTGGAGAAGGGGAGGCGCACATACTGGAGAAGGGGAGCTGCATGTACTGGAGAAGGGGAGTTGCACGTACTGGAGAAGGGGAGGCGCACATACCGGAGAAGGGGAGGCGCACATACTGGAGAAGGGGAGGCGCACATACAGGAGAAGGGGAGATGCATGTACAGGAGAAGGGGAGCTGCACGTACTGGAAAAGGGGAGCTGCATGTACTGGAGAAGTAGAGGCGCACATACAGGAGAAGGGGAGGCGCATGTACAGGAGAAGGGGAGGCGCACATACTGGAGAAGGGGAGGTCGCACATACTGGAGAAGGGGAGGCGCACATACTGGAGAAGGGGAGGCGCACATACTGGAGAAGGGGAGGCGTACATACTGGAGAAGGGGAGCTGCACGTACTGGAAAAGGGGAGCTGCATGTACTGGAGAAGTGGAGGCGCACATACTGGAGAAGGGGAGCTGCACGTACTGGAAAAGGGGAGCTGCATGTACTGGAGAAGTGGAGGCGCACATACCGGAGAAGGGGAGCTGCATGTACTGGAGAAGTAGAGGCGCACATACAGGAGAAGGGGAGGCGCACACACTGGAGAAGGGGAGGCGCACATAGTGGAGAAGGGGAGGCGCACATACTGGAGAAGGGGAGGCGCACATACAGGAGAAGGGGAGGCGCACATACTGGAGAAGGGGAGGCGCACATACTGGAGAAGGGGAGGCGCACATACTGGAGAAGGGGAGGCGCACATAGTGGAGAAGGGGAGGCGCACATACTGGAGAAGGAGAGGCGCACATACAGGAGAAGGGGAGATGCACGTACAGGAGAAGGGGAGGCGCACATACTGGAGAAGGGGAGGCGTACATACTGGAGAAGGGGAGGCGTACATACTGGAGAAGGGGAGCTGCACGTACTGGAAAAGGGGAGCTGCATGTACTGGAGAAGTGGAGGCGCACATACCGGAGAAGGGGAGCTGCACGTACTGGAGAAGTAGGGGCGCACATACAGCAGAAGGGGAGGCGCACGTACAGGAGAAGGGGAGGCGCACACACTGGAGAAGGGGAGGCGCACATAGTGGAGAAGGGGAGGCGCACATACTGGAGAAGGGGAGGCGCACATACAGGAGAAGGGGAGATGCAGGTACAGGAGAAGGGGAGGTGCACATACTGGAGAAGTGGAGGTGCACATACTGGAGAAGGGGAGGCGCACATATTGGAGAAGGGGAGGCGTACATACTGGAGAAGGGGAGCTGCACATACTGGAGAAGGGGAGCTGCATGTACTGGAGAAGGGGAGTTGCACGTACTGGAGAAGTGGAGGCGCACATATAGGAGAAGGGGAGGCGCACATACCGGAGAAGGGGAGGCGCACATACTGGAGAAGGGGAGGCGCACATACAGGAGAAGGGGAGATGCATGTACAGGAGAAGGGGAGGCGCACATACTGGAGAAGGGGAGGCATACATACTGGGGAAGGGGAGCTGCATGTACTGGAGAAGGGGAGGCGCACATACTGGAGAAGGGGAGGCGCACATACAGGAGAAGGGGAGGCGCACATACAGGAGAAGGGGAGGCGCACATACAGGAGAAGGGGAGATGCATGTACAGGAGAAGGGGAGGCGCACATACTGGAGAAGGGGAGGCGCACATACTGGAGAAGGGGAGGCGTACATACTGGAGAAGGGGAGCTGCACATACTGGAGCAGGGGAGCTGCATGTACTGGAGAAGGGGAGCTGCACGTACTGGAAAAGGGGAGCTGCATGTACTGGAGAAGTGGAGGCGCACATATAGGAGAAGGGTAGGCGCACATACCGGAGAAGGGGAGCTGCACGTACTGGAGAAGTAGAGGCGCACATACAGGAGAAGGCGAGATGCATGTACAGGAGAAGGGGAGGCGCACATACTGGAGAAGGGGAGGCGTACATACTGGAGAAGGGGAGGCGCACATACTGGAGAAGGGTAGCTGCACGTACTGGAAAAGGGGAGCTGCATGTACTGGAGAAGTGGAGGCGCACATACCGGAGAAGGGGAGCTGCACGTACTGGAGAAGTAGAGGCGGACATACAGGAGAAGGGGAGGCGCATGTACAGGAGAAGGGGAGGCGCACACACTGGAGAAGGGGAGGCGCACATAGTGGAGAAGGGGAGGCGCACATACTGGAGAAGGGGAGGCGCACATACTGGAGAAGGGGAGCCACACGTACCGTATGATTTTCACATGGCAATACTTATAAATTCATTTTCTGGGCTCCTGAATCGTTTACGTTGTATTTGGGGCCCTTAGGTAGGTAATCCTGTTCCAGTAGGGTTGCTCTCTAGTTAGTGGGACGTCATTCAGTTGACTGTTTGGGGGGGTTATTACCGCAATAATCGGAGAGAAGTCGGGAGTGATTGTGCTTTTTCCGCCACCCGTTTATGAGCAGGAGATGGCCGTACCTGCGATTATCCCGGCCGGGTCGGGCATCTCCTCCTCTGTGGTGTCCGTGTCGTCGTCCTGCTCATCGGTGTCACCGGACTCATCGCCATCATCTATCCATGTCCCCGGCATCAGCCCGGCGGAGTCATAGGAGTTACATAGTGGTCCCACAATGTGAGTTATAAAGGACTCTTGAAGTTTAGCCAATTGAGGCGCTGATCGATCCATGAAGGGACTGATCGGGAGGCCCAGACCCGACTCCTCATCACCCTGCAAAAAAGTCACTTGTGACAACGGGCACAGCATTCAGTGACCCTCCCATTACTGGGGTGTGAGGATCTGCAGAACCATCTATGGCCAGAGTGCAGCCGTGGATCAGGCGGAGCTAGGTACTGAAGACTCCTCCCTCTTCTACCTCACAGGGGGCGGAGCTAAGGACTGAAGACTCCTCCCTCTTCTTCACAGGGGGCAGAGCTAAGTACTGAATACTCCTCCCTCTTCTAGCTCACAGGGGGTGGAGCTAAGTACTGAAGACTCCTCCCTCTTCTACCTCACAGGGGCAGAGCTAGATACTGAATACCCCTTTCTTTTCTACCTCACAGAGGGCGGAGCTAGGTACTGAAAACTTCACCCTCGTCTACCTCACAGGGGCGGAGCCAAGTACTGAATACTCCTCCCTCTTATACCTCACAGGGGGCGGAGTTAAGTACTGAAGACTCTTCTCTTATACCTCACAGGGGGAGGGGCTAAGTACTGGACTCCTCCCTCTTATAACAGGGGCGTAGCTAAGTACTGAAGACTCCTCCCTCTTATACTTCATCCTGCTCACACTGCTGTAGGATCGTCAGCATGTTTCAGTGCACACATCACAGTAGATCGTCCGGACCATGTACATTGTAACGCATCCTCAGATGTGAAATCACCTGCTCATAGAACTCATTGACGATCCCCTCTGTCCACTTCATGTGCAGATCCTTGCACTTCGCAGGGCCATTGATATCTGCCAGCTTAATGCACATCTGACAAACCAATAATCGATCGTTCTCATTCGACCAATCGATTCCTGGACCGACATCTTCATTCACCTTATCGGAAGAGAAAAGGAAAAAGTAACCAAGACTGAGACATGGAAGGATAAAGGGAAAATGGAGGCGGGAGAGAAGAAGGAAGGATAGAGGAAGGGATGGAAGATGGAGGTAAGAAGGCAGTATAGAAGGAAGGCTGGAGAGAAGGAAGGCTGGAGAGAAGGAAGGCTGGAGTGAAGAAGGAAGGCTGGAGGGAAGAAGGAAGGCTGGAGAGAAAAAGGAAGGCTGGAGGGAAGAAGAAGGAAGGCTGGAGGGAAGAAGAAGGAAGGCTGGAGGGAAGAAGGAAGGCTGGAGGGAAGAAGGAAGGCTGGAGGGAAGAAGGAAGGCTGGAGGGAAGAAGGAAGGCTGGAGGGAAGAAGGAAGGCTGGAGGGAAGAAGGAAGGCTGGAGGGAAGAAGGAAGGCTGGAGGGAAGAAGGAAGGCTGGAGGGAAGAAGGAAGGCTGGAGGGAAGAAGGAAGGCTGGAGGGAAGAAGGAAGCTGGAGAGAAGAAGGAAGGCTGGAGAGAAGAAGGAAGGCTGGAGAAAAGAAGGAAGGCTGGAGAGAAGAAGGAAGGCTGGAGGGAAGAAGGAAGTCTGGAGAGAAGGAAGGCTGGAGGGAAGAAGGAAGGCTGGAGAGAAGAAGGAAGGCTGGAGAGAAGAAGGAAGGCTGGAGGGAAGAAGGAAGGCTGGAGGGAAGAAGGAAGGCTGGAGGGAAGAAGGATGGCTGGAGGGAAGAAGGAAGGCTGGAGAGAAGGAAGGCTGGAGGGAAGAAGGAAGGCTGGAGAGAAGAAGGAAGGCTGGAGAGAAGAAGGAAGGCTGGAGGGAAGAAGGAAGGCTGGAGGGAAGAAGGAAGGCTGGAGGGAAGAAGGAAGGCTGGAGAGAAGAAGGAAGGCTGGAGGGAAGAAGGAAGGCTGGAGGGAAGAAGGAAGGCTGGAGGGAAGAAGGAAGGCTGGAGGGAAGAAGGAAGGCTGGAGGGAAGAAGGAAGGCTGGAGGGAAGAAGGAAGGCTGGAGAGAAGAAGGAAGGCTGGAGAGAAGAAGGAAGGCTGGAGGGAAGAAGGAAGGCTGGAGGGAAGAAGAAGGAAGGCTGGAGGGAAGAAGGAAGGCTGGAGAGAAGAAGGAAGGCTGGAGGGAAGAAGGAAGGCTGGAGGGAAGAAGGAAGGCTGGAGAGAAGAAGGAAGGCTGGAGAGAAGAAGGAAGGCTGGAGGGAAGAAGGAAGGCTGGAGAGAAGAAGGAAGGCTGGAGAGAAGAAGGAAGACTGGAGAGAAGAATGAAGGCTGGAGGGAAGAAGAAGGAAGGCTGGAGGGAAGAAGAAGGAAGGCTGGAGGGAAGAAGAAGGAAGGCTGGAGGGAAGAAGGAAGGCTGGAGGGAAGAAGAAGGAAGGCTGGAGGGAAGAAGAATGAAGGCTGGAGGGAAGAAGGAAGGCTGGGGGGAAGAAGGAAGGCTGGAGGGAAGAAGGAAGGCTGGAGGGAAGAAGGAAGGCTGGAGGGAAGAAGGAAGGCTGGAGGGAAGAAGGAAGGCTGGAGGGAAGAAGGAAGGCTGGAGGGAAGAAGGAAGGCTGGAGAGAAGAAGGAAGGCTGGAGGGAAGAAGGAAGGCTGGAGGGAAGAAGGAAGGCTGGAGAGAAGAAGGAAGGCTGGAGAGAAGAATGAAGGCTGGAGGGAAGAAGAAGGAAGGCTGGAGGGAAGAAGAAGGAAGGCTGGAGGGAAGAAGAAGGAAGGCTGGAGGGAAGAAGGAAGGCTGGAGGGAAGAAGGAAGGCTGGAGGGAAGAAGGAAGGCTGGAGAGAAGAAGGAAGTCTGGAGAGAAGAAGGAAGGCTGGAGAGAAGAAGGAAGGCTGGAGGGAAGAAGGAAGGCTGGAGGGAAGAAGGAAGGCTGGAGGGAAGAAGGATGGCTGGAGAGAAGAAGGGAGGCTGGAGGGAAGAAGGGAGGCTGGAGGGAAGAAGGAAGGCTGGAGGGAAGAAGGAAGGCTGGAGGGAAGAAGGAAGGCTGGAGGGAAGAAGGAAGGCTGGAGGGAAGAAGGAAGGCTGGAGGGAAGAAGGAAGGCTGGAGGGAAGAAGGAAGGCTGGAGAGAAGAAGGAAGGCTGGAGGGAAGAAGGAAGGCTGGAGGGAAGAAGGAAGGCTGGAGAGAAGAAGGAAGGCTGGAGGGAAGAAGGAAGGCTGGAGGGAAGAAGGAAGGCTGGAGAGAAGAAGGAAGGCTGGAGAGAAGAATGAAGGCTGGAGGGAAGAAGAAGGAAGGCTGGAGGGAAGAAGGAAGGCTGGAGGGAAGAAGGAAGGCTGGAGGGAAGAAGGAAGGCTGGAGAGAAGAAGGAAGTCTGGAGAGAAGAAGGAAGGCTGGAGAGAAGAAGGAAGGCTGGAGGGAAGAAGGAAGGCTGGAGGGAAGAAGGAAGGCTGGAGGGAAGAAGGATGGCTGGAGAGAAGAAGGGAGGCTGGAGGGAAGAAGGGAGGCTGGAGGGAAGAAGGAAGGCTGGAGGGAAGAAGGAAGGCTGGAGGGAAGAAGGAAGGCTGGAGGGAAGAAAGAAGGCTGGAGAGAAGAAGGGAGGCTGGTGGGAAGTAGGAAGGCTGGAGGGAAGAAGAAAGGCTGGAGGGAAGAAGGAAGGCTGGAGGGAAGAAGGATGGCTGGAGAGAAGAAGGGAGGCTGGAGGGAAGAAGGGAGGCTGGAGGGAAGAAGGAAGGCTGGAGGGAAGAAGGAAGGCTGGAGGGAAGAAGGAAGGCTGGAGGGAAGAAGGAAGGCTGGAGGGAAGAAAGAAGGCTGGAGGGAAGAAGGAAGGCTGGAGGGAAGAAGGAAGGCTGGAGGGAAGAAGGAAGGCTGGAGGGAAGAAGGAAGGCTGGAGGGAAGAAGGAAGGCTGGAGAGAAGAAGGGAGGCTGGAGGGAAGAAGGAAGGCTGGAGAGAAGAAGGGAGGCTGGAGGGAAGAAGGAAGGCTGGAGGGAAGAAGGATGGCTGGAGGGAAGAAGGATGGCTGGAGAGAAGAAGGGAGGCTGGAGGGAAGAAGGGAGGCTGGAGGGAAGAAGGAAGGCTGGAGGGAAGAAGGATGGCTGGAGGGAAGAAGAAGGAAGGCTGGAGGGAAGAAGAAGGAAGGCTGGAAAGAAGAAGGAAGGCTGGAGGGAAGAAGGAAGGCTGGAGGGAAGAAGAAGGAAGGCTGGAGGGAAGAAGGAATGCTGGAGGGAAGAAGGAAGGCTGGAGGGAAGAAGGAAGGCTGGAGAGAAGAAGGAAGTCTGGAGAGAAGAAGGAAGGCTGGAGAGAAGAAGGAAGGCTGGAGAGAAGAAGGAAGGCTGGAGGAAAGAAGGAAGACTGGAGAGAAGAAGGAAGGCTGGAGGGAAGAAGGAAGACTGGAGGGAAGAAGGAAGGCTGGAGGGAAGAAGGAAGGCTGGAGAGAAGCAGGGAGGCTGGAGGGAAGAAGGATGGCTGGAGAGAAGGGAGGCTGGAGGGAAGAAGGAAGGCTGGAGAGAAGAAGGGAGGCTGGAGGGAAGAAGGAAGGCTGGAGGGAAGAAGGAAGGCTGGAGAGAAGAAGGGAGGCTGGAGGGAAGAAGGAAGGCTGGAGGGAAGAAGGATGGCTGGAGAGAAGAAGGGAGGCTGGAGGGAAGAAGGAAGGCTGGAGGGAAGAAGGAAGGCTGGAGGGAAGAAGGAAGGCTGGAGGGAAGAAGGGAGGCTGGAGGGAAGAAGGGAGGCTGGAGGGAAGAAGGGAGGCTGGAGGGAAGAAGGGAGGCTGGAGGGAAGAAGGAAGGCTGGAGGGAAGAAGGAAGGCTGGAGGGAAGAAGGAAGGCTGGAGGGAAGAAGGAAGGCTGGAGGGAAGAAGGCAGTATAGAAGGAAGGCTGGAGGGAAGAAAGAAGGATAGAACGAAGTAAGATGGAATAAGGAAGTATGGAGGGAAGATGGAAGGAAAAAGGGAGGAATGATGGCAGACTTCATTACTGACCTTTGCATTGAACTCTGCCAGGAAATCAAAGTGCTTTTTGAGGTCAGTGGCCAAAATGGCCTCGATCACCAGGAAGCGAAACCTCTTAAACTCCATGTGGTCCAGGTTGACTAGGAAGTTATACTCCGGTCTGGAGAGGAAGAGGTTCCAGGCAGAGGCGGCATGGTGATTCTCCAAGACGGAGCGGTCATTATACAGCACAGCCTAGAAAATGAGGCCTCCCATCAGAGGAAATAACCCGCCATGCTATATACAGCTCCTCAAAGATTATAGTATATATTCTTTATAACGTAGCCCCTCCCACTATCATATAATGTAGCCCCTCCCCATTGTTAGGTCTTTGGCACCTCCCACAGTATGTATAATGTAGCCCTTCCCTATTGTCACATGTATTTGTCCCCTCCCACAGTATGTATAATGCAGCCCCTCCCTATTGTCATATATTTGGCCCGTCCCACAGTATGTATAATGAAGCCCCTTCCCATATATATTTGGCACCTCCCATAGCATGTATAATGTAGCCCCTCCCACAGTATGTATAATGTAGCCCCTCCCACAGTATGTATAATGTAGACACTCCCCATTGTCATATATTATGCCCCTCCCACAGTATTTATAATGTAGACCCTCCCCATTGTCACATATATTTGGCCCCTCCCACAGTATGTATAATGTACCCCCTCCCCATTTTCATATATTTGGCCCCTCCCACAGCATGTATAATGTACCCTCTCCCCATTTTCATATATTTGGCCCCTCCCACAGTATGTATAATGTAGCCCCTCCCCATTGTCACATACATGTGGCTCCTCCCACAGTATGTATAATGTAGCCCCTCCCCATTGTCATATATTTGGCCCTTCCGGTTGTCTTTGGCCGGCGTCTGTTACCTGGGGGGCGTTTGTGGCCACCAGGAAGGCGTTGGTTCTCCCCGGATGGTCGTAGTCGTGCATGGCGGCGGCCACATACAGGGCCATCAGCTCTAAGGAGGGGATGTTCCCGGATAAGCAGCCGTACGTCTCCTCCGAGGGGTTATACGTCTTAGAGAAGACGTAGCCCATGTGCCCATGTGTGATCCCGCTGTCAGAATCTGTGGGAAAGATGGCGGCACTCAGTGACCGGCAAGCGCTGAGCGCCGGGCGCATGTAATATAAATTATCCCATGAGGGGGCGCTACCGGAGTCACTGGCGGAGCTGTGATCGTTCACCGCAGTCTGCAGTCCCGGGATCGCCTGCGTGCTCAGGTACCAGACGGCGTGCAGGACATCAGTGGCGTGGATGCGGTTATGATCTGCGGATACAAAGGCGCAGATACTGATACGTCTGACCTCATATGTGCGGAATTGTGCGCGACCTCTGACCTCATATCTGCAGAATTGTGCGCAACCTCCAACCTCATATCTGCGGAATTGTGCGCCACCTCTAACCTCATATCTGCAGAATTGTGCGCAACCTCCGACCTCATATCTGCAGAATTGTGCGCAACCTCCAAACTCATATCTGCGGAATTGTGCGCCACCTCTGACCTCATATCTGCGGAATTATGCGCAACCTCTAACCTCATATCTGCGGAATTGTGCGCAACCTCTGACCTCATATCTGCAGAATTGTGCGCGACCTCTGACCTCATATCTGCGGAATTGCACGCGACCTCTGACCTCATATCTGCGGAATTATGCGCAACCTCTAACCTCATATCTGCGGAATTGTGCGCAACCTCTGACCTCATATCTGCAGAATTGTGCGCGACCTCTGACCTCATATCTGCGGAATTGCACACGACCTCTGACCTCATATCTGCGGAATTGCACGCAACCTCTGACCTCATATCTGCGGAATTGCGCGCGACCTCTGACCTCATATCTGCGGAATTGTGCGCGACTTCTGACCTCATGTGTGCGGAATTGTGCGCGACCTCTGACCTCATATCTGCAGAATTGTACGCAACCTCTGACCTCATATCTGCGGAATTGCACGCAACCTCTGACCTCATATCTGCGGAATTGCGCGCGACCTCTGACCTCATATCTGCGGAATTGCGCGCAACCTCATATCTGCGGAATTGTGCGCCACCTCTGACCTCATATCTGCAGAATTGTGCGCGACCTCTGACCTCATATCTGCGGAATTGCACGCGACCTCTGACCTCATATCTGCGGACTTGCACGCAACCTCTGACCTCATATCTGCGGAATTGCGCGCGACCTCTGACCTCATCTGCAGAATTGTGTGCGACCTCTGACCTCATATCTGCGGAATTGTGCGCCACCTCTGACCTCATATCTGCAGAATTGTGCGCGACCTCTGACCTCATATCTGCGGAATTGCACGCGACCTCTGACCTCATATCTGCGGACTTGCACGCAACCTCTGACCTCATATCTGCGGAATTGCGCGCGACCTCTGACCTCATCTGCAGAATTGTGTGCGACCTCTGACCTCATATCTGCGGAATTGCACGCGACCTCAGACCTCATATCTGCGGAAGTGTGCGTGACCTCTGACCTCATATCTGCGGAATTGTGTGCGACTTCTGACCTCATATCTGCGGAATTGCACGCGACCTCTGACCTCATATCTGCGGAAATGCACGCAACCTCTGACCTCATATCTGCAGAATTGTGCGCAACCTCAGACCTCATATCTGCGGAAGTGTGCGTGACCTCTGACCTCATATCTGTGGAATTGTGTGCGACTTCTGACCTCATATCTGCGGAATTGCACGCGACCTCAGACCTCATATCTGCGGAAGTGTGCGTGACCTCTGACCTCATATCTGCGGAATTGTGTGCGACTTCTGACCTCATATCTGCGGAATTGCACGCGACCTCTGACCTCATATCTGCGGAAATGCACGCAACCTCTGACCTCATATCTGCAGAATTGTGCGCAACCTCAGACCTCATATCTGCGGAAGTGTGCGTGACCTCTGACCTCATATCTGTGGAATTGTGTGCAACTTCTGACCTCATATCTGCGGAATTGCACGCGACCTCTGACCTCATATCTGCAGAATTGTGCGCAACCTCTGACCTCATATCTGCAGAATTGTGCGCAACCTCAGACCTCATATCTGTGGAATGTGAAACGTAAGGTCATTCTGCCACCCGGTGGCCACACGCTGCAACTACAGTGCACACAATGGAATCACTCCCATTATCCCTCACCCCAGAGTTCACAATCTGATCTGCTGGCGTCTACCACAGCTGCAGGCTTATGCTGCGCACTGTGCTGAGCAGACAGCAGGGGGCGCTGTGCTCACTGCTCCGCTGATTTGTGTGTCGCTCCTCTGTAGTCTGTACTGAGTGTCCCCAGAAATACAGCTCATCCCCCACAATGCCTGAGCCCTGAACGGGTCTGCTAAACACTGGTCATGTTGCCAGACACAGAGTAAGAGCGCAGAACAGCACAGAATAACAGCACATAACAACACAGCATAGAATAACTCAGCACAGCACAGAGCAGCACAGAATAACTCAGCACAGAGCAACACAGCACAGCACAGAATAACTCAGCACAGCACAGAGCAGCACAGCACAGAATAACTCAGCACAGCACAGAGCAGCACAGAATAACTCAGCACAGCACAGAGCAACACAGCACAGCACAGAATAACTCAGCACAGCACAGAGCAGCACAGCACAGAATAACTCAGCACAGCACAGAACAACACAGCACAGCACAGAATAACTCAGCACAGAATAACACATAGCATAACACAGCATAGCACAGCACAGAATAACTCCGCACAGCACAGAGCAACACAGCACAGCACAGAATAACTCAGCACAGCACAGAGCAACACAGCACAGCACAGAATAACTCAGCACAGCACAGAGCAGCACAGCACAGAATAACTCAGCACAGCACAGAACAACACAGCACAGCACAGAATAACTCAGCACAGAATAACACATAGAATAACACAGCATAGCACAGCACAGAATAATACATAGAATAACACAGCACAGCACAGACTAACACAGCACAGCACAGAATAACTCAGCACAGAATAACACATAGAATAACACACCATAGCACAGAATAACTCAGCACAGAATAACACATAGAATAACACACCATAGCACAGAATAACTCAGCACAGAATAACACATAGAATAACACAGCACAGCACAGAATAACTCAGCACAGAATAACACATAGAATAACACACCATAGCACAGAATAACTCAGCACAGAATAACACATAGAATAACACACCATAGCACAGAATAACTCAGCACAGAATAACACATAGAATAACACAGCACAGCACAGAATAACTCAGCACAGCACAGAGCAACACAGCACAGAATAACTCAGCACAGCACAGAGCAGCACAGCACAGAATAACTCAGCACAGCACAGAGCAGCACAGCACAGAACTCAGCACAGCACAGAGCAACACAGCACAGCACAGAATAACTCAGCACAGCACAGAGCAGCACAGCACAGAATAACTCAGCACAGCACAGAACAACACAGCACAGAATAACTCAGCACAGAATAACACATAGAATAACACAGCATAGCACAGCACAGAACAACACAGCACAGCACAGAATAACTCAGCACAGAATAACACATAGAATAACACAGCATAGCACAGCACAGAACAACACAGCACAGCACAGAATAACTCAGCACAGAATAACACATAGAATAACAGCACAGAATAATACATAGAATAACACAGCACAGCACAGACTAACAGCACAGCACAGAATAACTCAGCACAGAATAACACATAGAATAACACAGCATAGCATAGAATAACTCAGCACAGAATAACACATAGAATAACACAGCACAGAATAACTCAGCACAGCACAGAATAACTCAGCACAGAATAACACATAGAATAACACAGCACAGAATAACTCAGCACAGCACAGAATAACTCAGCACAGAATAACACATAGAATAACACAGCACAGAATAACTCAGCACAGCACAGAATAACTCAGCACAGAATAACACATAGAATAACACAGCACAGAATAACGTAGCACAAAATAACACATAGAATAACACAGCACAGAATAGCACAGCACAGAATAACACAGCACAGAATAGCACAGCACAGAATAAGACTGAACACGACACAGAACAACACGGAACACAGCACAGAATAACACAGCACAGAAAAACACAGCGCAGAATAACACAGCGCAGAATAACAGCACAGCACAGAATAACAGAGAACAACACAACCCAGCACAACATAGCACAGAACAACACAACGACGCTGCACAACGTGGCACAGCGCAGCATGGAAGAGTACAGCACACTGGTATAATAATGAGGAGGCGTTGCCTTGGAAAAAGGCACATGGAGAGGTTCATCCATTATGGGGGGGATGAGTCTTAGTCACCGCTGGCTTCACCCCCCTCACCTGGGATTGGGTGCCCCCCGCTTCTGCTGGGCTAAGCCCAAGAGCTCACAGCTCTCTCTGACTTCGACTGTCACTTGACACATATCTGCCCCCCCACCTGTGTATCCGCACCCCCCGATCCTCTTATTCTTCTCCTATCCTAACCCCATAGTTTATTCAGCCTCCCCCTGTATTAACCCTTTCCTCCCCGGCCTATTATCCCATCCTGCACCTCTCCCCCCCTTCTATTGACCCCTTGACCTCCGTCCAGTGACGGTTAGTGGGGGCTGCTCCTGTGTGTGGTCAGGTCACGTGGGTGGTGCATTATTGCATGTTATTGTGTGCGGTATTACTGTTGTGGCTCGCAGCACACTGCAGACCGTTATTACACGGAGTCAGCTCAGCTTAGTCTCTGTCCTTACAAATAAACCAAAGGGGAACGATAAGACGTCAGATATTAATTAGTCAGGGATGACATCAATAATTAACGCCAGAGTCCTCCTGCAACACTGGCGAGCCAGCATAACACTGCGACAAATCACTTAACAGGGACGGACACGGACTGGGAATTCTAGCTATGGCTGCCAGAGGGGGATGGAGACTGACTGGGAATTCTAGGTATGGCTGCCAAAGGGGGATGGAGACTGACTGGGAATTCTAGTTCTGACTGCCAGAAGGGGGAGGGAGACTAATTGGGAATTCTAATTATGGCTGCCAGAAGGGGAGGGAGACTAATTGGGAATTATAATTATGGCTGCCAGAGGGGGATAGAGACTGACTGGGAATTCTTGTTCTGGCTGCCAGAAGGGGATGGAGACTGACTAGGAATTCTATTTACTGTTGCTAGGGGGGAGATGGAGACTGACCAGAAACTTATTAGGGTCTATTTACAGCTGTACAAGGGAATCACCTTGGCTGGAAAGTTACTGGGATCGGAAGTGACAGCAGCCAGAGGGTGAAGGTGACTGATTAAGGACTTACTATGGGATGGATTTTCTGGCTGTCAGAGGGCGAAGGAGACTAACTGCGAACTTGTAGATTGTATCTGTGGAGGTGGGGGCTGCCATGATACCGGACAGTAGACAGATGACGGACTCACAAGGGATGTCTCTGTATCCGTTCTCCAGCGCGTGGAAGTAGTTCATGAATTCCTTCACTGGAATCTTAAACGTCTCCAGCAGATTCATGTCATCAAACAGCCGATAGGACATCTGGGGAGAGAAATAGAGCGACAATCACCCCCATCATCTCCCCTCCACCCCGGGATCCAGTACTGCACTCACCCCATCATCTCCCCTCCACCACGGGATCCAGTACCACACTCAACCCAGGATCCAATACAGCACTCACCCCTATCATCTCCCCTCACCCCGGAATCCAGTACCACACTCACCCACATCATCTCCCCTCCACTCCAGGATCCAGTACAGCACTCGCCCCATCTTTTCCCCTCCCCCCGGGATCCAGTACCGCTCTCACCCCCATCATCTCCCCTCCCCCCGGGATCCAGTACCGCACTCACCCCATCATCTCCCCTCCCCCTGGGATCCAGTACTGCACTCACCCCCATCATCTCCCCTCCCCCCAGGAACCAGTAGCGCACTCACACCATCATCTCCCCTCCCCCTGGGATCCAGTACTGCACTCACCCCCATCTACTCCCCTCCCCCCGGGATCCAGTAGCGCACTCACCATCATCTCCCCTCCCCCCGGGATCCAGTACCGCACTCACGCCATCATCTCCCCTCCCCCCGGGATCCAGTACCGCTGTCACCCAATCATCTCCCCTCCCCCCAGGATCCAGTACTGCACTCACTCCCATCATCTCCTCTCCCCCCAGGATCCAGTACTTGTGATACCACTGTGATATGACTGAAGATTGAGTGTGATTAGATAGGAATTCTAATCAAAAGATAGTGATCACAGGTATTATTTGATCCATCCAAAATTCAGTATTAGAGAGATATCCTCTGGTTGACCTTATTTCACCATGACCAAGCGTACGTGTTAGCAGGTCTTGAACAAACCACTATTATGAGGAAGGAACCTTACAGTTCCACATATGCAGGAAATCGTGATTAGTTAAAGACATGTGCAGGAAACCGGCGATGTAAAATTCACGGCTCATTGCAATATATGCAGGAAATTAGTGGTCAGCCAGTGGTCAGCTGGCAACATGTGCAAGAAGCTACATGAACATGACTCAGCTGTCACATGCTGGTCACCAATTGCAATACTCAGTGCACACGACGTACAAAGTTTTGGTATAAAAATACAGGACTCGCTTAGTGAGATTAGGGACAGTTCCAGGATGCTCAAAGTGGACGCACTGTTCCTGTGATGCAGAGGCCGGGTTGTTTTCCTTCTCACTAATCGAGTCCCTCCGATGAGAAAGGATTGCTACAACATAACGGTAATGTTGATGCATTTTTCTGTTATTGTATAAGATTCTATAACTATAAAGTAGTGCTAATGCCTATGTACCATTGATTATTCATGTGCTATTAAAATAAATAGTATCTTGCTATAAAAAAATCTTAGTATTCGTGCCTGATTAGGATATTAGTGAGCGCTTCGTAAGTACGGGCTTTCAGCCCCTTTTTAGGAGCATTTAGCAAGACAGTACTGGTCTCACCTCATATCATATCATAGTTTTAAGGTTGAAGGGAGACTCTAAGTCCATCTAGTTCAACCTGTAGCCTAACATGTTGATCCAGAGGAAGGCAAAAAAAACCCAATGTGGCAAACAAGTTCCAATGGGGAAAAAATGTCCTTCCTGACTCCACATCCGGCAATCAGACTAGTTCCCTGGATCAATACCCTGTCATAAAATCTAATATACATAACTGGTAATATTACATTTTTCAGGAAAGGCATCCAGGCTCTGCTTAATGTTAGTAGTGAATCACTCATTACAACATCATGCGGCAGAGAGCTCCATAGTCTCACTGCTCGTACAGTAAAGAATCCTCGTCTGTGATTATGATTAAACCTTCTTTCCTCAAGACGTAGCGGATGCCCCCGTGCTCCAGTCGCAGGCCTAGGTGTAAAGAGATCTTTGGAAAGGTCTCTGTACTGTCCCCTCATATATTTATACATTGTGATTAGATCCCCCCTAAGCCTTCGTTTTTCCTGTCTTGGTATTGCAGCCCCCCATTCCTCTAATAATCTTGGTCGCTCTTCTTTGCACCCTCTCCAGTTCAGCTATGTCCTTCTTATATATCGGTGACCAGAATTGTACACAGTATATAAGTGTGGTCGCACTAGTGACTTGTACAGAGGTAGAACTATATTTTTTTCATGAACACTTCTACCTCTTTTAATACATCCCATTATTTTATTAGCCCTGGCAGCAGCTGCCTGACACTGGCCACTAAAGTGAAGTTTACCATCCACCCATACACCCAAGTCTTTTTCTGTGTCTGTTTTACCCAGTGTTCTACAATTAAGTCCATAATCATAAATGTTATTTCCTCTACCCAAGTGCATGACCTTACATTTATCTACATTAAACTTCAATTGCCACTTCTCAGCCCAATCCTCCAATTTACATAAATCTCCCTGTAATATAAAATTATCCTCCTCTGTATTGATTACCCTGCAGAGTTTAGTATCATCTGCAAATATTGAAATTCTACTCCGCATGCCTCCAACAAGGTCATTTATAAATATGTTGAAAAGAAGCGGGCCCAATACTGACCCCTGTGGTACCCCACTATGAACTGAGACCCAGTCCGAGTACGTACCATTAATAACCACCCTTTGTTTCCTATCACTGAGCCAGTTTTTAACCCAGTTACACATATTTTCCCCTATCCCCATTATTCTCATTTTATGTACCAGCCTTTTGTGTGGCACCGTATCAAAAGCTTTTGAAAAGTCCATATACACAACATCCACTGCATTTCCCTGGTCCAGACTTGAACTTACCTCTTCATAGAAGCTGATCAAATTAGTTTGACAGGATCGATCCCTCATAAACCCATGTTGATCTCTGTCATAAGGTTATTTTTCTTGAGATACTCCAGTATAGCATCTCTCAAGAAACCCTCAAGGATTTTACCAACATCATCTCCCCTCTCCCCAAGATCCAGTAATGCTCTCACCTCCATCATCTCCCCTCCCCCCGGGATCCAGTACTGCAGTCACCCCATTATCTCCCCTCCCCCTGGATCCAGTACTGCATTCACCCCATTATCTCCCCTCCCCCCGGGATCCAGTACCGATCTCACCCCATCATGTCCCCTACCCCCAGGATCCAGTACCCCTCTCACCCCATTGTCTCCCCTCCCTCCAGGATCCAGTACTGCAGTCACCCCATTATCTCCCCTCCCCCCAGGATCCAGTACAGCACTTACCCCCATCATCTCCCCCCCCCCGGGATCCAGTACCGCACTCACCCCCATCATCTCCCCTCGGAATCCAGTACCACAGTCACCCCATCATCTCCCCTCCCCCGGGATCCAGTACCACAGTCACCCCATCATCTCCCCTCCCCCGGGATCCAGTACCGCACTTACCCCCATCATCTCCCCCCCCCGGGATCCAGTACCGCACTCACCCCCATCATCTCCCCTCGGAATCCAGTACCACAGTCACCCCATCATCTCCCCTCCCCCGGGATCCAGTACCGCAGTCACTCCATCATCTCCCCTCCCCCGGGATCCAGTACCGCAGTCACTCCATCATCTCCCCTCCCCCGGGATCCAGTACTGCACTCACCCCCATCATCTCCCCTCCCCCGGGATCCAGTACCGCACTCACCCCCATCATCTCCCCTCGGAATCCAGTACCACAGTCACCCCATCATCTCCCCTCCCCCGGGATCCAGTACCGCAATCACCCCATCATCTCCCCTCCCCTCGGGATACAGTACCGCACTCACCCCATCATCTCCCCTCCCCCGGGATCCAGTACCGCACTCACCCCATCATCTCCCCTCCCCCCGGCTCCAGTACCGCACTCACCCCATCATCTCCCCTCCCCCGGGATCCAGTACCGCACTCACCCCATCATCCCCCCTCCCCCGGGATCCAGTACCGCACTCACCCCATCATCCCCCCTCCCCTCGGGATACAGTACTGCAGTCACCCCATCATCTCCCCTCGGGATCCAGTACCCCTCTCACCTGGCTCAGGATCCTCCCGCTCTTGTGTCCCGTTATTTCCATCAGATCAAATATAGGAAAGTTCCAATTGTTCACTTCTCCCATGAGACCCTCAATGTTTTCCATTATGAGGGGCTCCGGGGCCACGAGGGGCTTCTCCTGAAAAACACGATCAGTCACAATCCGCCATAACGTGGAGGGACAACCACCAACCAGACTGATATGAAGCAATGGTGCCCAGTTGTGACCAGAACCAGAGGCTCATGCAGCTCCCATGCTTTATACTGCATCGCTGCTCTACAGCTATTCTCAGGGATACAGCTTAGCTGCATTGTCCATTACAGGCTCCTGCTCGTCCTCCATACTTTACACTGCAGTTCTGCTTGTTCTGATTGGCTGCTGTCTATTAAATTACATTACAAAAAGGACAAATGAAGATGCAGAGCCTGGAAAACGGTGCGTAACGGTAAAGGGGGGGAGCTTCAATAACAGGGAGGAGCCTGGAAAGCGACTTTCTAAGAGCCCACTAACGTGAACATGTGACCAGTGAGGGACCACTGACCTCGGGGGGCACGGCATGGGGGTCCGTGCTGTCAGATCGGTACGCCCTGGACGGTTCAAGCTCGGCCTCCTCCTCGTTCTGTGCGATATCACTGCTGTCACTGTGATTGGTCTCGTGCGTGCTGTCATAGTCCGACGTGGCGGGGGCCGGATCCTCTGTAATAACCAGATCTATATTATCCACATAACCGCGCACCGGATAACACAGCCCCCCGCATAATACAGCCCCCCGGATAACACAGCCCCCCGGATAACACAGCCCCCCGGATAACACAGACCCCCGGATAACACAGTCACCCGGATGACACAGCCCCCCGGATAACACAGACCCCCGGATAACACAGACCCCCAGATAACACAGCCCCCCAGATAACACAGCCCCCCAGATAACACAGCCCCCCCGGATAACACAGCCCCCCGGATAACACAACCCCCCCGGATAACACAACGCCCTGGATAAAACAGCACCCGGATAAAACAGCACCCGGATAAAACAGCACCCCATTTAAAACAGCACCTCGGATAAAACAGCCCCCCAAATAAAACAGCCCCCTTGAATATAACAGCCCCACCCGGAAAAAACAGCCCCCCCAAAAAAACAGCCCCCCCCCACGGAAAATACAGCCCCCCGGAAAATACAGCCCCCCGAAAAAAACAGCCTCCCGGAAAAAACAGCACCGTGAATAAAACAGCCCCCAGATATAACAGCACCCTGGATATAACAGCTCCCCGGATAAAACAGACGCCCGGATATAACATATCCCCGGATATAACAGCCCCTAGATAAAACCGCCTTCCCTGGATAAAGCCGCCCTGCCCGGAAAAAACAGCATCCCGGATAAAGAAGCATCCCGGATAAAACAGCCCCCCGGATAAAACAGCACCCCATTTAAAACAGCACCTCGGATAAAACAGCACCCCAGATAAAACAGCCCCCCTGGGTAAAACACCATCCTGGATAAAACAGGCCCCTGGATAAAACAGGCCCCTGGATAAAACAGCACCCGGATAAAACAGCCCCCCTGGATAAAACACCATCCTGGATAAAACAGGCCCCTGGATAAAACAGCACCCGGATAAAACAGCACCCCGGATAACAAAGCACTCCGGATAACACAGCACCCCGGATAACACAGCACCCTGGATAACACAGCACCCCGGATAACACAGCCCCCCCGGATAAAACAGCACCCCAGATAAAACAGCCCCCCGGATAAAACAGCCACCCCGGATAAAACAGCACCCCGGATAAAACAGCCCCCCTGGATAAAACACCATCCTGGATAAAACAGCACCCGGATAAAACAGCACCCCGGATAAAACAGCACTCCGGATAAAACACCATCCTGGATAAAACAGGCCCCTGCATAAAACAGCACCTGGATAAAACAGCACCCCAGTTAAAACAGCACCCCGGATAAAACAGCACTCCCAGATAAAACAGCTCCCCTGGATAAAACAGCCCCCCTGGGTAAAACATCATCCTGGATAAAATAGGCCCCTGGATAAAACAGCACCGGGGATAACACAGCACCCCGGATAACACAGCACCCTGAATAAAACAACACCCCGGATAAAACAGCACCCCAGTTAAAACAGCACCCCGGATAAAACAGCACCCCGGATAAAACAGCACCCCGGATAAAACAGCGCCCCGGATAAAACAGCGCCCCGGATATAACAGCTACCCAGATAAAACAGACCCCCGGATATAACATACCCCCGGATATAACAGCCCCCTGGATAAAGCCGCCCTCCCCGGAAAAAAACAGCATCCCGGATAAAACAGCACCCCAGTTAAAACAGCACCTCGGATAAAACAGCACCCCAGATAAAACAACCCCCCTGGATAAAACACTATCCTGGATAAAACAGCACCCGGATAAAAAAGCACCCGGATAAAACAGCACCCCGGATAACACAGCACCCCGGATAACACAGCACCCCTGGATAAAACAGCACCCCAGATAAAACAGCCCCCCTGGATAAAACACCATCCTGGATAAAACAGGCCCCTGGATAAAACAGCCCCCAGATAAAACACTCCAAAAAAAACCAGTATCCTGGAAAAAACAGCCCCCCAGATAAAACAGCCCCCCCAAAAAAACAGCCCCCCCCCGGAAAATACAGCTCCCCGGAAAATACAGCCCCCCGGAAAATACAGCCCCCCGGAAAATACAGCCCCCCGGAAAAAACAGCATCGTGCATAAAATAGCCCCCAGATATAACAGCACCCTGAATATAACAGCTCCCTGGATAAAACAGACCTCCGGATACAACATACTCCCGGATATAACAGCCCCCCGGATAAAACCGCCTTCCCTGGATAAAGCCGCCCTCCCCGGGATAAAGAAGCATCCCGGATAAAACAGCCCCCCAGTTAAAACAGCACCCCAGTTAAAACAGCTCCCCTGGAAAAAACAGCCCCCCTGGATAAAACATCCTGGATAAAACAGGCCCCTGGATAAAACAGCTCCTGGATAAAACAGCACCCCGGATAACAGCTCCCCAGATAACACAGCACCCCGGATAACACAGCACCCCGGATAACACAGCACCCCGGATAAAACAGCACCCCAGTTAAAACAGCACCCCGGATAAAACAAAACCTTGGATAAAACAGACCCCCTGGATAAAACACCATCCTGGATAAAACAGGCCCCTGGATAAAACAGCACCCGGATAAAACAGCACCCCGGATAAAACAGCACCCCGGATAAAACAGCACCCCGGATAACAAAGCACCCCGGATAACAAAGCACCCCGGATAAAAAAGACCCCCTGGATAAAACAGCCCCCCTGGATAAAACACTATCCTGGAGAAAACAGGTCCCCGGATAAAACAGCCCCCTGGATAAAACAGCATCCCAGATAAAACAGCCCCCCTGGATAAAATACCATCCTGGATAAAACAGCACCCCGGATAATACAGCCCCCTGGATAAAACAGCACCCCGAATAACAAAGCACCCCGGATAACACAGCACCCCGGATAACAAAGCACCCCGGATAACACAGCACCCCGGATAACACAGCACCCCGGATAACACAGCACCCCGGATAAAACAGCCCCCGGATAAAACACCATCCTGGATAAAACAGGCCCCTGGATAAAACAGCACCCGGATAAAACAGCACCCCGGATAAAACAGCACCCCGGATAAAACAGCACCCTGATAACAAAGCACCCCGGATAACACAGCACCCCGGATAACACAACACCCCGGATAACACAGCACCCCGGATAACACAGCACCCCGGATAACACAGCACCCCGGATAACACAGCACCCCGGATAACACAGCACCCCGGATAACACAGCACCCCGGATAAAACAGCACCCCGGATAAAACAGCACCCCAGATAAAACAGCACCCCGGATAAAACAGCCCCCCGGATAAAACAGCACCCCGGATAAAACAGCCCCCCTGGATAAAACACCATCCTGGATAAAACAGCCCCCTGGATAAAACACCATCCTGGATAAAACAGCACCCCGGATAAAACAGCACCCCGGATAAAACAGCACCCCCAGATAAAACCGCACCCCGGATAAAACCGCACCCCGGAAAAAACTGCACCCCGGATAAAACAGCCCCCCCTGGATAAAACAGCCTCCCTGGATAAAACACCATCCTGGATAAAACAGCACCCCGGATAAAACAGCACCCCGGATAAAACAACACCCCGGATAACAATGCACCCCGGATAAAACACCATCCTGGATAAAACAGGCCCCTGGATAAAACAGCACCCGGATAAAACAGCACCCCAGTTAAAACAGCCCCCAAATAAAACAGCTCCCCTGGATAAAATAGGCCCCTGGATAAAACAGCACCCCTGGGTTAAATTTGGCCCCTGGATAAAACAGCACCTGGATAACACAGCACCCCGGATAACACAGCACCCCGGATAACAGCACCCCGGATAACACAGCACCCTGGATAACACAGCACCCTGGATAAAACAGCACCCCGGTAAAACAGCACCCCTTGGATAAAACACCATCATGGATAAAACAGGCCCCTGGATAAAACAAGCCCCTGGATAAAACAGCACCCGGATAAAACAGCACCCCGGATAGCAAAGCATCCCGGATAACACAGCACCCCGGATAAAACAGCCCCCTTGGATAAAACACCATCCTGGATAAAACAGGCCCCTGCATAAAACAGCACCTGGATAAAACAGCACCCCAGTTAAAACAGCACCCCGGATAAAACAGCACCCCGAGATAAAACAGCCCCCCTGGGTAAAACACCATCCTGGATAAAATAGGCCCCTGGATAAAACAGCACCCCGGATAAAACAGCACCCCGGATAACACAGCACCCCGGATAACACAGCACCCCGGATAACACAGCACCCCGAATAAAACAGCACCCCGGATAAAACAGCACCCCAGTTAAAACAACACCCCGGATAAAACAGCACCCCGGATATAACAGCTACCCGGATAAAACAGACCCCCGGATATAACATACCCCCGGATATAACAGCCCCCTGGATAAAACCGCCTTCCCTGGATAAAGCCGCCCTCCCCAGAAAAAACAGCATCCCGGATAAAGAAGCATCCCGGATAAAACAGCACCCCAGTTAAAACAACACCTCGGATAAAACAGCACCCCAGATAAAACAACCCCCGTGGATAAAACACCATCCTGGATAAAACAGGCCCCTGGATAAAACAGCACCCGGATAAAGCAGCCCCCCTGGATAAAACAGGCCCCTGGATAAAACAGCACCCGGATAAAACAGCACCCGGATAAAACAGCACCCCGGATAACACAGCACCCCGGATAAAACAGCCCCCCTGGATAAAACAGCACCCCAGATAAAACAGCACCCCAGATAAAACAGGCCCCTGGATAAAACAGCCCCCAGATAAAACACTTTAAAAAAAACAGTATCCTGGAAAAAACAGCCCCCCGGATAAGACAGCACCCCGGATAACACAGCACCCCGGATAAAACAGCACCCTGATAACAAAGCACCCCGGATAACACAGCACCCCGGATAACACAGCACCCCGGATAAAACAGCCCCCCGGATAAAACAGCACCCCGGATAAAACAGCCCCCCGGATAAAACAGCCCCCCGGATAAAACAGCACCCTGATAACAAAGCACCCCGGATAACAGCACCCCGGATACCACAGCACCCCGGATAACACAGCACCCCGGATAAAACAGCACCCCGGATAAAACAGCCCCCCCGGATAAAACAGCACCCCCCCAAAAAACAGCCCCCCCCTTGGAAAATACAGCCCCCCGGAAAATACAGCCCCTCGGAAAATACAGCCCCTCGGAAAATACAGCCCCCCGGAAAATACAGCCTTCCGTAAAAAACAGCATTGTGCATAAAATAGCCCCCAGATATAACAGCACCCTGAATATAACAGCTCCCTGGATAAAACAGACCTCCGGATAAAACCGCCTTCCCTGGATAAAGCCGCCCTCCCCGGGATAAAGAAGCATCCCGGATAAAACAGCCCCCAGATAAAACAGCACCCCAGTTAAAAGAGCTCCCCTGGAAAAAACAGCCCCCCTGGATAAAACACCATCCTAGATAAAACAGGCCCCTGGATAAAACAGCTCCTGGATAAAACAGCACCCCGGATAACACAGCTCCCCAGATAACACAGCACACCGGATAACACAGCACCCCGGATAACACAGCACCCCGGATAAAACAGCACCCCGGATAAAACAGCACCCCGGATAAAACAGCACCGCGGTTAAAACAGCACCCCGGATAAAACAGCACCTTGGATAAAACAGACCCCCTGGATAAAACAGCCCCCCTGGATAAAACACCATCCTGGATAAAACAGGCCCCTGGATAAAACAGCACCCCGGATAAAACAGCATCCCGGATAAAACAGCCCCCCTGGATAAAACAGCCCCCCTGGATAAAACAGCCCCCCTGGATAAAATACCATCCTGGATAAAACAGCACCCCGAATAACAAAGCACCCCGGATAACACAGCACCCGGGATAAAACAGCCCCCCTGGATAAAACACTATCCTGGATAAAACAGGCCCCTGGATAAAACAGCACCTTACTTAAAACAGCACCCCGGATAAAACAGCCCCCAGATAAAACAGCTCCCCTGGATAAAATAGGCCCCTGGATAAAACAGCACCCTTGGATAAAATAGGCCCTTGGATAAAACAGGCCCCTGGATAAAACAGCATCCGGATAAAACAGCACCCCGGATAGCAAAGCACCCCGGATAACACAGCACCCTGGATAACACAGCACCCCGGATAACAAAGCACCCCGGATAACAAAGCACCCCGGATAACACAGCACCCCGGATAAAACAGCCCCCTTGGATAAAACACCATCCTGGATAAAAAAGGCCCCTGGATAAAACAGCACCCGGATAAAACAGCACCCCGGATAAAACAGCACCCTGATAACAAAGCACCCCGGATAACACAGCACCCCGGATAACACAGCACCCCGGATAACACAGCACCCCGGAAAACACAGCACCCCGGATAAAACAGCCCCCCGGATAAAACAGCACCCCGGATAAAACAGCACCCCGGATAAAACAGCCCCCCCGGATAAAACAGCCCCCGGATAAAACAGCACCCCGGATAAAACAGCCCCCCTGGATAAAACAGCCCCCCTGGATAAAACAGCCCCCCTGGATAAAACACCATCCTGGATAAAACAGGCCCCTGGATAAAACAGGCCCCTGGATAAAACAGCACCTGGATAAAACAGCACCCCGGATAAAACAGCACCCCGGAAAAAACTGCACCCCGGATAAAACAGCCCCCGGATAAAACAGCCCCCGGATAAAACAGCACCCTGGACAAAACAGCCCCCCGGATAAAACAGCCCCCCGGATAAAACAGCACCCCGGATAAAACAGCACCCCGGATAAAACAGCCCCCCTGGATAAAACAGCCTCTCTGGATAAAACACCATCCTGGATAAAACAGCACCCCGGATAAAACAGCACCCTGGATAAAACAGCAACCCGGATAAAACAACACCCCGGATAACAAAGCACCCCGGATAACAAAGCACCCCGGATAAAACAGGCCCCTGGATAAAACAGCACGCGGATAAAACAGCACCCCAGTTAAATCAGCCCGCAAATAAAACAGCTCCCCTGGATAAAATAGGCCCCTGGATAAAACAGCACCCCTGGGTTAAATTTGGCCCCTGGATAAAACAGCACCTGGATAACACAGCACCTCGGATAACACAGCACCCCGGATAACACAGCACCCTGGATAAAACAGCACCCCAGTTAAAACAGCACCCTGGATAAAACAGCAGCCTGGATAAAACAGCCCCCCTGGATAAAACACCATCATGGATAAAACAGGCCCCTGGATAAAACAGCACCCGGTTAAAACAGCACCCCGGATAGCAAAGCACCCTGGATAACAAAGCATCCCGGATAACAGCACCCCGGATAACACAGCACCCCGGATAACACAGCACCCCGGATAACACAGCACCCTGGATAACACAAAACCCTGGATAAAACAGCACCCCAGTTAAAACAGCACCCTGGATAAAACAGCAGCCTGGATAAAACAGCCCCCCTGGATAAAACACCATCATGGATAAAACAGGCCCCTGGATAAAACAGGCCCCTGGATAAAACAGCACCCCGGATAAAATCAGACCCCGGATAAAACCGCACCCCAGATAAAACCGCCCCCCAGATAAAACAGCCCACCGGATAACAGCAGCATGGATAAAACAGCAACAGGCCCCCGAATAAATCAGCTCCCCGGATAAAACAGCACCCCAGTTAAAACAGAACCCCGGATAAAACAGCACCCCGGATAAAACACCATCCTGGATAAAACAGCACCCCGGATAAAACAGGCCCCTGGATAAAACAGCACCCCGGATAAAACAGGCCCCTGGATAAAACAGCACCCCGGATAAAACAGGCCCCTGGATAAAACAGCACCCCGGATAAAACACCATCCTGGATAAAACAGGCCCCTGGATAAAACAGCACCCGGATAACAAAGCACCCCGGATAACAAAGCACCCCGGATAACAAAGCACCCCGGATAACAAAGCACCCCGGATAACAGCACCCCGGATAAAACAGCCCCCCGGATAAAACAGCACCCTGGATAAAACAGCACCCCGGATAAAACAGCACCTCGGATAAAACAGCCCTCCTGGATAAAACAGCCCCCCTGGATAAAACACCATCCTGGATAAAACAGCACCCCGGATAAAACAGCACCCCGGATAACAAAGCACCCCGGATAAACAGCCCCCCTGGATAAAACACCATCCTGGATAAAACAGCACCCTAGTTAAAACAGCTCCCCTGGGTAAAACAGCTCCCCTGGATAAAACAGCCCCCCTGGATAAAATAGGCCCCTGGATAAAACAGCACCTGGATAACACAGCACCCCGGATAACACAGCACCCCAGATAGCACGGAACCCTGGATAACACAGCACCCTGTATAAAACAGCACCCCAATTAAAACAGCACCCTGGATAAAACAGCCCCCCCTGGATAAAACACCATCATGGATAAAACAGGCCCCTGGATAAAACAGGCCCCTGGATAAAACGGCACCCGGATAAAACAGCACCCCGGATAGCAAAGCACCCTGGATAACAAAGCATCCCGGATAACAGCACCCCGGATAACACAGCACCCCGGATAACACAGCACCCCGGATAACACAGCACCCCGGATAACACAGCCCCCCTGGATAAAACACCATCCTGGATAAAACAGGCCCCTGGATAAAACAGGCCCCTGGATAAAACCGCCCCTGGATAACAGCAGCATGGATAAAACAGCAACAGGCCCCCGAATAAAACAGCTCCCCAGATAAAACAGCACCCCAAATGAAACAGCCCTTTGGATAAAACAGCCCCAACCGGCTACAACAACCTCTGGATAAAACAGTCTCCCGGATATAACAGCCCCCTGGATATAACATATGACGCACCTGCTCTGTGCCCGGGGGGCTGTGCATCTTCCTGTACTTCCGGCCTCCTGTCCTCTGGATTCTCCTGGATTTTCGGCCTCCTCTCCTCCGGATTCTCCTGGATTTTCGGCCTCCTCTCCTCCGGATTCTCCTGGATTTTCGGCCTCCTCTCCTCCGGATTCTCCTGGATTTTCGGCCTCCTCTCCTCCGGATTCTCTTGGATTTTCGGCCTCCTCTCCTCCGGATTCTCTTGGATTTTCGGCCTCCTCTCCTCCGGATTCTCTTGGATTTTCGGCCTCCTCTCCTCCGGATTCTCCTGAATTTTCGGCCTCCCACAGCTGTAACACAATATCTGTAAGCATCATAAGCCGTAAATAAAGGGGCGCTCCACCCACTATCCACACTGGTGCCAAAGAGGATCCAGAAAATACGCCGGTCAGTGCAGACCCAACAATGAGCAGATCTGCAGCTCTGGATGTGACCGGAGCGCCCGGCGGGATGTCACTCAGGATGAGTACACCAGCACCACCCGGTCCTGCGCCTGCACAGTGCTGATCACTCACCTGCTGCACACCACCTCCTGCAGCGGCTCTGGGATTTCGGGTGCACTCTTGGTACATGTTAGCGCTTTGTGCAGGTTCAGCCCCAGCCGGCTGCCATCCGCGGAGTCTGAGAATTGTGGGGGGAAGGACTTTACTGTCGGACTGGGGGCCGGGGTCCCAGGAATAGGAGAGTGACATGGGGAGGAGAGAGGAGAAATACTGGGAGGAACACCTGTGGAAAAGTGGAAAGAAGACAGGATATAACAGCAGAATAGTAACTGCAGCTCTGGAGGTGACTGGAGCATAAGACACGATGTAAAAGCAGAATAGTGACCGCAGCTCTGGAGGTGACTGGAGGATAAGACACGATGTAACAGCAGAATAGTGAGTGCAGCTCTGGAGGTGACTGGAGGATAAGACATGATATAACAGCAGAATAGTAACTGCAGCTCTGGAGGTGACTGGAGGATAAGACACGATGTAAAAGCAGAATAGTGACCGCAGCTCTGGAGGTGACTGGAGGATAAGACACGATGTAACAGCAGAATAGTGAGTGCAGCTCTGGAGGTGACTGGAGCATAAGACATGATGAAACAGCAGAATAGTGACTGCAGCTCTGGAGGTGACCGGAGAAAAAGACATGATGAAACAGCAGAATAGTGAGTGCAGCTCTGGAGTTGACTGGAGGATAAGACATGATGTAACTGCAGAATAGTGACTGCAGCTCTGGAGGTGACTGGAGGATAAGACACGATGAAACAGCAGAATAGTGAGTGCAGCTCTGGAGGTGACTGGAGCATAAGACATGATGTAACAGCAGAATAGTGAGTGCAGCTCTGGAGGTGACTGGAGCATAAGACATGATGTAACAGCAGAATAGTGACTGCAGCTCTGGAGGTGACTGGAGGATAAGACACCATGTAACAGCAGAATAGTGAGTGCAGCTCTGGAGGTGACTGGAGGATAAGACATGATGTAACAGTAGAATATTGACTGCAGCTCTGGAGGTGACCGGAGGATAAGACATGATGTAACAGCAGAATAGTGACTGCAGCTCTGGAGGTGAGTGGAGGATAAGACCTGATTGAACACTTGGCTCAGGTAAGGCATTAATGGCGCATTGTGATGCTGGGTGGTCCTATCTGGACTGACACACTGACACGCAGGACATGCAGTGAGGGGCAGAGTCTGGGGGTCACACAGGAGCAGAGATCCTGGGATCAGAGCTGCGCTTTCGTCACAGTGTCTCACCTTGTCTTCTCTTTGAGTTCAGGTGATTGATGGAGGACACAATGAAGGGTGTGGAGAAGGAGCGGCTCTTACTGACGCCCCCCGGGGGTCCGCTGCTCCACGTCTCGGGGGCCGCACTGCAGCAGAGCACAATCATTAGTCACACAACTCAACCACATTGTCTACAAAATATCCGTCCCCAAAGTAACGACCCCTCCGCTGTGAGGAGTACACCTATCCCTACACCCAGGACAGCCTGGCACACTGTAACAGACCCTCCGCTGTGAGGAGTACACCTATCCCTACACCCAGGACAGCCTGGCACACTGTAACAGACCCTCCGCTGTGAGGAGTACACCTATCCCTACACCCAGGACAGCCTGGCACACTGTAACAGACCCTCCGCTGTGAGGAGTACACCTATCCCTACACCCAGGACAGCCTGGCACACTGTAACAGACCCTCCGCTGTGAGGAGTACACCTATCCCTACACCCAGACAGCCTGGCACACTGTAACAGACCCTCCGCTGTGAGTAGTACACCTATCCCTACACCCAGGACAGCCTGGCACACTGTAACAGACCCTCCGCTGTGAGGAGTACACCTATCCCTACACCCAGGACAGCCTGGCACACTGTAACAGACCCTCCGCTGTGAGGAGTACACCTATCCCTACACCCAGGACAGCCTGGCACACTGTAACAGACCCTCCGCTGTGAGGAGTACACCTATCCCTACACCCAGGACAGCCTGGCACACTGTAACAGACCCTCCGCTGTGAGGAGTACACCTATCCCTACACCCAGGACAGCCTGGCACACTGTAACAGACCCTCCGCTGTGAGGAGTACACCTATCCCTACACCCAGGACAGCCTGGCACACTGTAACAGACCCTCCGCTGTGAGGAGTACACCTATCCCTACACCCAGGACAGCCTGGCACACTGTAACAGACCCTCCGCTGTGAGGAGTACACCTATCCCTACACCCAGGACAGCCTGGCACACTGTAACAGACCCTCCGCTGTGAGGAGTACACCTATCCCTACACCCAGGACAGCCTGGCACACTGTAACAGACCCTCCGCTGTGAGGAGTACACCTATCCCTACACCCAGGACAGCCTGGCACACTGTAACAGACCCTCCGCTGTGAGGAGTACACCTATCCCTACACCCAGGACAGCCTGGCACACTGTAACAGACCCTCCGCTGTGAGGAGTACACCTATCCCTACACCCAGACAGCCTGGCACACTGTAACAGACCCTCCGCTGTGAGGAGTACACCTATCCCTACACCCAGGACAGCCTGGCACACTGTAACAGACCCTCCGCTGTGAGTAGTACACCTATCCCTACACCCAGGACAGCCTGGCACACTGTAACAGACCCTCCGCTGTGAGGAGTACACCTATCCCTACACCCAGGACAGCCTGGCACACTGTAACAGACCCTCCGCTGTGAGGAGTACACCTATCCCTACACCCAGGACAGCCTGGCACACTGTAACAGACCCTCCGCTGTGAGGAGTACACCTATCCCTACACCCAGGACAGCCTGGCACACTGTAACAGACCCTCCGCTGTGAGGAGTACACCTATCCCTACACCCAGGACAGCCTGGCACACTGTAACAGACCCTCCGCTGTGAGGAGTACACCTATCCCTACACCCAGGACAGCCTGGCACACTGTAACAGACCCTCCGCTGTGAGGAGTACACCTATCCCTACACCCAGGACAGCCTGGCACACTGTAACAGACCCTCCGCTGTGAGGAGTACACCTATCCCTACACCCAGGACAGCCTGGCACACTGTAACAGACCCTCCGCTGTGAGGAGTACACCTATCCCTACACCCAGGACAGCCTGGCACACTGTAACAGACCCTCCGCTGTGAGGAGTACACCTATCCCTACACCCAGGACAGCCTGGCACACTGTAACAGACCCTCCGCTGTGAGGAGTACACCTATCCCTACACCCAGGACAGCCTGGCACACTGTAACAGACCCTCCGCTGTGAGGAGTACACCTATCCCTACACCCAGGACAGCCTGGCACACTGTAACAGACCCTCCGCTGTGAGGAGTACACCTATCCCTACACCCAGGACAGCCTGGCACACTGTAACAGACCCTCCGCTGTGAGGAGTACACCTATCCCTACACCCAGGACAGCCTGGCACACTGTAACAGACCCTCCGCTGTGAGGAGTACACCTATCCCTACACCCAGGACAGCCTGGCACACTGTAACAGACCCTCCGCTGTGAGGAGTACACCTATCCCTACACCCAGGACAGCCTGGCACACTGTAACAGACCCTCCGCTGTGAGGAGTACACCTATCCCTACACCCAGGACAGCCTGGCACACTGTAACAGACCCTCCGCTGTGAGGAGTACACCTATCCCTACACCCAGGACAGCCTGGCACACTGTAACAGACCCTCCGCTGTGAGGAGTACACCTATCCCTACACCCAGGACAGCCTGGCACACTGTAACAGACCCTCCGCTGTGAGGAGTACACCTATCCCTACACCCAGGACAGCCTGGCACACTGTAACAGACCCTCCGCTGTGAGGAGTACACCTATCCCTACACCCAGGACAGCCTGGCACACTGTAACAGACCCTCCGCTGTGAGTAGTACACCTATCCCTACACCCAGGACAGCCTGGCACACTGTAACAGACCCTCCGCTGTGAGTAGTACACCTATCCCTACACCCAGGACAGCCTGGCACACTGTAACAGACCCTCCGCTGTGAGTAGTACACCTATCCCTACACCCAGGACAGCCTGGCACACTGTAACAGACCCTCCGCTGTGAGGAGTACACCTATCCCTACACCCAGGACAGCCTGGCACACTGTAACAGACCCTCCGCTGTGAGGAGTACACCTATCCCTACACCCAGGACAGCCTGGCACACTGTAACAGACCCTCCGCTGTGAGGAGTACACCTATCCCTACACCCAGGACAGCCTGGCACACTGTAACAGACCCTCCGCTGTGAGGAGTACACCTATCCCTACACCCAGGACAGCCTGGCACACTGTAACAGACCCTCCGCTGTGAGGAGTACACCTATCCCTACACCCAGGACAGCCTGGCACACTGTAACAGACCCTCCGCTGTGAGGAGTACACCTATCCCTACACCCAGGAGAGCCTGGCACACTGTAACAGACCCTCCGCTGTGAGGAGTACACCTATCCCTACACCCAGGACAGCCTGGCACACTGTAACAGACCCTCCGCTGTGAGGAGTACACCTATCCCTACACCCAGGACAGCCTGGCACACTGTAACAGACCCTCCGCTGTGAGGAGTACACCTATCCCTACACCCAGGACAGCCTGGCACACTGTAACAGACCCTCCGCTGTGAGGAGTACACCTATCCCTACACCCAGGACAGCCTGGCACACTGTAACAGACCCTCCGCTGTGAGGAGTACACCTATCCCTACACCCAGGACAGCCTGGCACACTGTAACAGACCCTCCGCTGTGAGGAGTACACCTATCCCTACACCCAGGACAGCCTGGCACACTGTAACAGACCCTCCGCTGTGAGGAGTACACCTATCCCTACACCCAGGACAGCCTGGCACACTGTAACAGACCCTCCGCTGTGAGGAGTACACCTATCCCTACACCCAGGACAGCCTGGCACACTGTAACAGACCCTCCGCTGTGAGGAGTACACCTATCCCTACACCCAGGACAGCCTGGCACACTGTAACAGACCCTCCGCTGTGAGGAGTACACCTATCCCTACACCCAGGAGAGCCTGGCACACTGTAACAGACCCTCCGCTGTGAGGAGTACACCTATCCCTACACCCAGGACAGCCTGGCACACTGTAACAGACCCTCCGCTGTGAGGAGTACACCTATCCCTACACCCAGGACAGCCTGGCACACTGTAACAGACCCTCCGCTGTGAGGAGTACACCTATCCCTACACCCAGGACAGCCTGGCACACTGTAACAGACCCTCCGCTGTGAGGAGTACACCTATCCCTACACCCAGGACAGCCTGGCACACTGTAACAGACCCTCCGCTGTGAGGAGTACACCTATCCCTACACCCAGACAGCCTGGCACACTGTAACAGACCCTCCGCTGTGAGGAGTACACCTATCCCTACACCCAGGACAGCCTGGCACACTGTAACAGACCCTCCGCTGTGAGGAGTACACCTATCCCTACACCCAGGACAGCCTGGCACACTGTAACAGACCCTCCGCTGTGAGGAGTACACCTATCCCTACACCCAGGACAGCCTGGCACACTGTAACAGACCCTCCGCTGTGAGGAGTACACCTATCCCTACACCCAGGACAGCCTGGCACACTGTAACAGACCCTCCGCTGTGAGGAGTACACCTATCCCTACACCCAGGACAGCCTGGCACACTGTAACAGACCCTCCGCTGTGAGGAGTACACCTATCCCTACACCCAGGACAGCCTGGCACACTGTAACAGACCCTCCGCTGTGAGGAGTACACCTATCCCTACACCCAGGACAGCCTGGCACACTGTAACAGACCCTCCGCTGTGAGGAGTACACCTATCCCTACACCCAGGACAGCCTGGCACACTGTAACAGACCCTCCGCTGTGAGGAGTACACCTATCCCTACACCCAGGACAGCCTGGCACACTGTAACAGACCCTCCGCTGTGAGGAGTACACCTATCCCTACACCCAGGACAGCCTGGCACACTGTAACAGACCCTCCGCTGTGAGGAGTACACCTATCCCTACACCCAGGACAGCCTGGCACACTGTAACAGACCCTCCGCTGTGAGGAGTACACCTATCCCTACACCCAGGACAGCCTGGCACACTGTAACAGACCCTCCGCTGTGAGGAGTACACCTATCCCTACACCCAGGACAGCCTGGCACACTGTAACAGACCCTCCGCTGTGAGGAGTACACCTATCCCTACACCCAGACAGCCTGGCACACTGTAACAGACCCTCCGCTGTGAGGAGTACACCTATCCCTACACCCAGGACAGCCTGGCACACTGTAACAGACCCTCCGCTGTGAGGAGTACACCTATCCCTACACCCAGGACAGCCTGGCACACTGTAACAGACCCTCCGCTGTGAGTAGTACACCTATCCCTACACCCAGGACAGCCTGGCACACTGTAACAGACCCTCCGCTGTGAGGAGTACACCTATCCCTACACCCAGGACAGCCTGGCACACTGTAACAGACCCTCCGCTGTGAGGAGTACACCTATCCCTACACCCAGGACAGCCTGGCACACTGTAACAGACCCTCCGCTGTGAGGAGTACACCTATCCCTACACCCAGGACAGCCTGGCACACTGTAACAGACCCTCCGCTGTGAGGAGTACACCTATCCCTACACCCAGGACAGCCTGGCACACTGTAACAGACCCTCCGCTGTGAGGAGTACACCTATCCCTACACCCAGGACAGCCTGGCACACTGTAACAGACCCTCCGCTGTGAGGAGTACACCTATCCCTACACCCAGGACAGCCTGGCACACTGTAACAGACCCTCCGCTGTGAGGAGTACACCTATCCCTACACCCAGGACAGCCTGGCACACTGTAACAGACCCTCCGCTGTGAGGAGTACACCTATCCCTACACCCAGGACAGCCTGGCACACTGTAACAGACCCTCCGCTGTGAGGAGTACACCTATCCCTACACCCAGGACAGCCTGGCACACTGTAACAGACCCTCCGCTGTGAGGAGTACACCTATCCCTACACCCAGGACAGCCTGGCACACTGTAACAGACCCTCCGCTGTGAGGAGTACACCTATCCCTACACCCAGGACAGCCTGGCACACTGTAACAGACCCTCCGCTGTGAGGAGTACACCTATCCCTACACCCAGGACAGCCTGGCACACTGTAACAGACCCTCCGCTGTGAAAAGTACACCTATCCCTACACCCAGGACAGCCTGGCACACTGTAACAGACCCTCCGCTGTGAGTAGTACACCTATCCCTACACCCAGGACAGCCTGGCACACTGTAACAGACCCTCCGCTGTGAGGAGTACACCTATCCCTACACCCAGGACAGCCTGGCACACTGTAACAGACCCTCCGCTGTGAGGAGTACACCTATCCCTACACCCAGGAGAGCCTGGCACACTGTAACAGACCCTCCGCTGTGAGGAGTACACCTATCCCTACACCCAGGACAGCCTGGCACACTGTAACAGACCCTCCGCTGTGAGGAGTGCACCTATCCCTACACCCAGGACAGCCTGGCACACTGTAACAGACCCTCCGCTGTGAGGAGTACACCTATCGCTACACCCAGGACAGCCTGGCACACTGTAACAGACCCTCCGCTGTGAGTAGTACACCTATCCCTACACCCAGGACAGCCTGGCACACTGTAACAGACCCTCCGCTGTGAGGAGTACACCTATCCCTACACCCAGGACAGCCTGGCACACTGTAACAGACCCTCCGCTGTGAGGACTACACCTATCCCTACACCCAGGACAGCCTGGCACACTGTAACAGACCCTCCGCTGTGAGGAGTACACCTATCCCTACACCCAGGACAGCCTGGCACACTGTAACAGACCCTCCGCTGTGAGGAGTACACCTATCCCTACACCCAGGAGAGCCTGGCACACTGTAACAGACCCTCCGCTGTGAGGAGTACACCTATCCCTACACCCAGGACAGCCTGGCACACTGTAACAGACCCTCCGCTGTGAGTAGTACACCTATCCCTACATCCAGGACAGCCTGGCACACTGTAACAGACCCTCCGCTGTGAGGAGTGCACCTATCCCTACACCCAGGACAGCCTGGCACACTGTAACAGACCCTCCGCTGTGAAAAGTACACCTATCCCTACACCCAGGACAGCCTGGCACACTGTAACAGACCCTCCGCTGTGAGTAGTACACCTATCCCTACACCCAGGACAGCCTGGCACACTGTAACAGACCCTCCGCTGTGAGGAGTACACCTATCCCTACACCCAGGACAGCCTGGCACACTGTAACAGACCCTCCGCTGTGAGGAGTACACCTATCCCTACACCCAGGACAGCCTGGCACACTGTAACAGACCCTCCGCTGTGAGGAGTACACCTATCCCTACACCCAGGACAGCCTGGCACACTGTAACAGACCCTCCGCTGTGAGGAGTACACCTATCCCTACACCCAGACAGCCTGGCACACTGTAACAGACCCTCCGCTGTGAGGAGTACACCTATCCCTACACCCAGGACAGCCTGGCACACTGTAACAGACCCTCCGCTGTGAGGAGTACACCTATCCCTACACCCAGGACAGCCTGGCACACTGTAACAGACCCTCCGCTGTGAGGAGTACACCTATCCCTACACCCAGGACAGCCTGGCACACTGTAACAGACCCTCCGCTGTGAGGAGTACACCTATCCCTACACCCAGGACAGCCTGGCACACTGTAACAGACCCTCCGCTGTGAGGAGTACACCTATCCCTACACCCAGGACAGCCTGGCACACTGTAACAGACCCTCCGCTGTGAGGAGTACACCTATCCCTACACCCAGGACAGCCTGGCACACTGTAACAGACCCTCCGCTGTGAGGAGTACACCTATCCCTACACCCAGGACAGCCTGGCACACTGTAACAGACCCTCCGCTGTGAGGAGTACACCTATCCCTACACCCAGGACAGCCTGGCACACTGTAACAGACCCTCCGCTGTGAGGAGTACACCTATCCCTACACCCAGGACAGCCTGGCACACTGTAACAGACCCTCCGCTGTGAGGAGTACACCTATCCCTACACCCAGGACAGCCTGGCACACTGTAACAGACCCTCCGCTGTGAGGAGTGCACCTATCCCTACACCCAGGACAGCCTGGCACACTGTAACAGACCCTCCGCTGTGAAAAGTACACCTATCCCTACACCCAGGACAGCCTGGCACACTGTAACAGACCCTCCGCTGTGAGTAGTACACCTATCCCTACACCCAGGACAGCCTGGCACACTGTAACAGACCCTCCGCTGTGAGGTTAGTGGGGGTGCTGGGGGCGTTTCCCGGTACCTTGTGTCGGTGGGCTTAATGCTGCCGCTGCGTTCTCTCCGGAGCGGCGCCGGCTCTAGGGTGGGTAATCCGGTAGCAGAGGTGGTCGTGGTCCACGTGGAGGAGACTCTGCGCAAAAACCCTGAAGGAAGACTTCTCCGTAATCGCTGGAAAAAAGAAGCACAATGACCCCTGACCCAAACTGCACACACTGTCTGCTCTAATCACATCCAGAGCTGCAGACAGCAGAATAGTGAATGCAGCTCTGAAGGTGACTGGAGGATAGGACACAATGTAACAGAAGAATAGTGAGTACAGCTCTGGAGGTGACTGGAGGATAAAACATGATGTAACAGCAGAATAGTGAGTGCAGCTCTGGAGGTGACTGGAGGATAAGACATGATGTAACAGCAGAATAATGAGTGCAGCTCTGTAGGTGACTGGAGGATAAGACACAATGTAACAGCAGAATAGTGAGTGCAGCTCTGGAGGTCACTGGAGGATAAGACACAATGTAACAGCAGAATAGTGAGTGCAGCTCTGGAGGTCACTGGAGGATAAGACACGATGTAACAGCAGAATAGTGAGTGCAGCTCTGGAGGTGACTGGAGGATAAGATACAATGTAACAGCAGCATAGTGAGTGCAGCTCTGGAGGTGACTGGAGGATAAGACACAATGTAACAGCAGCATAGTGAGTGCAGCTCTGGAGGTGACTGGAGGATAAGACACGATGTAACAGCAGAATAGTGAGTGCAGCTCTGGAGGTGACTGGAGGATAAGACAATGTAACAGCAGCATAGTGAGTGCAGCTCTGGAGGTGACTGGAGGATAAGACACGATGTAACAGCAGCATAGTGAGTGCAGCTCTGGAGGTGACTGGAGGATAAGACATGATGTAACAGTAGAATAGTGACTGCAGCTCTGGAGGTGACTGGAGGATAAGACAATGTAACAGCAGCATAGTGAGTGCAGCTCTGGAGGTGACTGGAGGATAAGACACGATGTAACAGCAGCATAGTGAGTGCAGCTCTGGAGGTGACTGGAGGATAAGACATGATGTAACAGTAGAATAGTGACTGCAGCTCTGGAGGTGACTGGAGGATAAGACAATGTAACAGCAGCATAGTGAGTGCAGCTCTGGAGGTGACTGGAGGATAAGACACGATGTAACAGCAGCATAGTGAGTGCAGCTCTGGAGGTGACATGCTGGTTGTGATTCTTTACCTTTGGTATTGTCATTTTGTCGCCCTTCTCAGACCCTTCTTCGGAATCGGAGCAGGCGTACGTATCGCAGAAGTTCACTCTGGGCTTGTGGATTGGCTGGAAGTTAAGCTGCGTAGTCAGAAGATTACTGACCGCCCGTAATGAAGTGCAGACATGAGGGGGTAACGAGGGGTCAGCGAGGAGGTCAGTGATGAGACCATGGGCCTCCCCCATAACAGCGATATCTACATTGATGGTGGTACCTGAGGACTGGAGAAGAAAGACAACAAGTCAGAAAGAGGACAAAGCAGAACAATGTGCAGATATCCCATATCCCCTACAATCAGAGGTGCAATATGACATTCTACCTGCAGTCACCACTAGGGGGAGCTCACAGCACAGTGTATACAGCTCCCATAGAGATACATTATACATTCTACCTGCAGTCACCACTAGGGGGAGCTCACAGCACACAGTGTATACAGCTCTCATAGAGATACATTATACATTCTACCTGCAGTCACCACTAGGGGGAGCTCACAGCACACAGTGTATACAGCTCCCATAGAGATACATTATACATTCTACCTGCAGTCACCACTAGGGGGAGCTCACAGCACACCGTGTATACAGCTCCCATAGAGATACATTATACATTCTACCTGCAGTCACCACTAGGGGGAGCTCACAGCACACTGTGTATACAGCTCCCATAGAGATACATTATACATTCTACCTGCAGTCACCACTAGGAGGAGCTCACAGCGCACAGTGTATACAGCTCCCATAGAGATACATTATACATTCTACCTGCAGTCACCACTAGGAGGAGCTCACAGCACACAGTGTATACAGCTCCCACAGAGATATATTATACATTCCACCTGCAGTCACCACTAGGAGGAGCTCACAGCACACAGTGTATACAGCACCCATAGAGATACATTATACATTCTACCTGCAGTCACCACTAGGAGGAGCTCACAGCACACAGTGTATACAGCTCCCATAGAGATACATTACACATTCTACCTGCAGTCACCACTAAGGGGCGCTCACAGCACACAGTGTATACAGCTCCCATAAAGATACATTATACATTCTACCTACAGTCACCACTAGGGGGAGCTCACAACACACAGTGTATACAGCTCCCATAGAGATACATTATACATTCTACCTACAGTCACCACTAGGGGGAGCTTACAACACACAGTGTATACAGCTCCCAGAGAGATACATTATACATTCTACCTACAGTCACCACTAGGGGGAGCTCACAGCACACAGTGTATACAGCTCCCATAGAGATACATTATACATTCTACCTGCAGTCACCACTAGGAGGAGCTCACAGCACACAGTGTATACAGCTCCCATAGAGATACATTATACATTCTACCTGCAGTCACCACTAGGGGGAGCTCACAGCACACAGTGTATACAGCTCACATAGAGATACATTATACATTCTACCTGCAGTCACCACTAGGGGGAGCTCACAGTACACAGTGTATACAGCTCCCATAGAGATACATTATACATTCTACCTGCACTCACCACTAGGGGGAGCTCACAGCACACAGTGTATACAGCTCACATAGAGATACATTATACATTCTACCTACAGTCACCACTAGGGGGAGCTCACAGCACACAGTGTATACAGCTCACATAGAGATACATTCTACCTGCACTCACCACTAGGGGGAGCTCACAGCACACAGTGTATACAGCTCACATAGAGATACATTATACATTCTACCTGCAGCCACCACTAGGAGGAGCTCACAGCACGCAGTGTATACAGTTCCCATAGAGATACATTCTACCTGCACTCACCACTAGGGGGAGCTCACAGCACACAGTGTATACAGCTCCCATAGAGATACATTATACATTCTACCTGCAGTCACCACTAGGAGGAGCTCACAGCACACAGTGTATACAGCTCCCATAGAGATACATTATACATTCTACCTGCAGTCACCACTAGGTGGAGCTCACAGCACACAGTGTATACAGCTCCCATAGAGATACATTATACATTCTACCTGCACTCACCACTAGGGGGAGCTCACAGCACACAGTGTATACAGCTCACATAGAGATACATTATACATTCTACCTACAGTCACCACTAGGGGGAGCTCACAGCACACAGTGTATACAGCTCCCATAGAGATACATTCTACCTGCACTCACCACTAGGGGGAGCTCACAGCACACAGTGTATACAGCTCACATAGAGATACATTATACATTCTACCTGCAGCCACCACTAGGAGGAGCTCACAGCACGCAGTGTATACAGTTCCCATAGAGATATATTATACATTCTACGTACAGTCACCACTAGGAGGGGCTCACAGCACACAGTGTATACAGCTTCCATAGAGATACATTGTACATTCTACCTGCAGTCACCACTAGGAGGAGCTCACAGCACACAGTGTATACAGCTCCCATAGAGATACATTATACATTCTACCTGCAGTCACCACTAGGAGGAGCTCACAGCACACAGTGTATACAGCCCCCATAGAGATATATTATACATTCTACCTGCAGTCACCTTTAGGAGGAGCTCACAGCACACAGTGTATACAGCTCCCATAGAGATACATTATACATTCTACCTGCAGTCACCACTAGGAGGAGTTCACAGCACACAGTGTATACAGCTCCCATAGAGATACATTATACATTCTACCTGCAGTTACCATTAGGGGAGCTCACAGCACACAGTGTGTACATCTCTCATAGAGATACATTATACATTCTACCTGCAGTCACCACTAGGGTGAGCTCACAGCACACAGTGTATACAGTTCCCATAGAGATACATTATACATTCTACATGCAGTCACCACTAGGGGGAGCTCACAGCACACAGTGTATACAGCTCCCATAGATATAGATTATACATTTTACCTGCAGTCACCACTAGAGGGAGCTCACAGCACACAGTGTATACAGCCCCAATAGAGATACATTATACATTCTACCTGCAGTCACCACTAGGAGGAGCTCACAGCACACAGTGTATACAGCTCCCATAGAGATACATTATACATTCTACCTGCAGTCACCACTAGGGGGAGCTCACAGCACACACTGTATACAGCACCCATAGAGATACATTATACATTCTACCTGCAGTCACCACTAGGGGAAACTCACAGCACACAGTGTATACAGCTCCCATAGAGATACATTATACATTCTACCTGCACTCACCACTAGGGGGAGCTCACAGCACACAGTGTATACAGCTCCCATAGAGATACATTATACATTCTACCTGCAGTCACCACTAGGAGGAGCTCACAGCACACAGTGTATACAGCTCCCATAGAGATATATTATACATTCTACCTACAGTCACCACTAGGAGGAGTTCACAGCACACAGTGTATACAGCTCCCATAGAGATACATTCTACCTGCACTCACCACTAGGAGGAGCTCACAGCACACAGTGTATACAGCTCCCATAGAGATACATTGTACATTCTACCTGCAGTCACCACTAGGAGTAGCTCACAGCACACAGTGTATACAGCTACCATAGAGATACATTATACATTCTACCTGCAGTCACCACTAGGAGGAGCTCACAGCACACAGTGTATACAGCTCCCATAGAGATACATTATACATTCTACCTGCACTCACCACTAGGAGGAGCTCACAGCACACAGTGTATACAGCTCCCATAGAGATACATTGTACATTCTACCTGCAGATACCACTAGGGGGAGCTCACAGCACAGTGTATACAGCTACCATAGAGATACATTATACATTCTACCTGCAGTCACCACTAGGAGGAGCTCACAGCACACAGTGTATACAGCTCCCATAGAGATACATTGTACATTCTACCTGCAGATACCACTAGGGGGAGCTCACAGCACAGTGTATACAGCTCCCATAGAGATACATTATACATTCTACCTGTAGTCACCACTAGGAGGAGCTCACAGCACACAGTGTATACAGCTCCCATAGAGATACATTATACATTCTACCTGCAGTCACCACTAGGGGGAGCTCACAGCACACAGTGTATACAGCTACCATAGAGATACATTATACATTCTACCTGCAGTCACCACTAGGAGGAGCTCACAGCACACAGTGTATACAGCTACCATAGAGATACATTATACATTCTACCTGCAGTCACCACTAGGGGGAGCTCACAGCACACAGTGTATACAGCTACCATAGAGATACATTATACATTCTACCTGCAGTCACCACTAGGAGGAGCTCACAGCACACAGTGTATACAGCTACCATAGAGATACATTATACATTCTACCTGCAGTCACCACTAGAGGGAGTTCACAGCACACAGTGTATACAGCCCCAATAGAGATACATTATACATTATACCTGCAGTCACCACTAGAGGGAGCTCACAGCACACAGTCTATACAGCTCATATAGAGGTACATTATACATTCTACCTGCAGTCACCACTAGGAGGAGCTCAGCACACAGTGTATACTAAATTGAAGCCTCTTTCTGAGTTAAAAACCTCCATGAGTATGGGCGAGTAGGAACCTGCTTTAGAGAATAAATGTACCTGTGGTTATTGGGGGAGGGGTGCACAGTCAGAAGGCATGACCCCATAATCTTGACTAAAGGATGGTACTCCCAAGGATGCAGTGTGAACACGACATGAAATGACAAAACAAGACAGTGGCAATCTGAAATGGTAAAGTGTGCAAACCATGAATGTGATGTTACCGAGCGGCATGACTGCGGGAGGACAGGTAAGAATAAATGGCGTCTACTGCCCCCCCCCCCGCCTCCAGCCACAGGGGACGGTATTCTCTATAGCAGATTACTACTCGCCCATACTCATGGAGGGGTTGTGACTACAGAGCTGCATCAGTTATGTAGGTCCCAGTATACGAGATATGCCTTGACGTGGTTACTGGGTAGATATACAAATGGCCATTTTTGTGCTAAATAGCTGGCTTTTTCTTGTTAGCAGCGATGCAGGCCTATGTTCCTACAGTCATTCATGGATTTCATGCTTTAGCATCACACAGTGCGACTGTCTTTGTCATTTTATGTTACGCTCAGTTATGCCCCTGTTCACACTGCATGTTCAGTTATGCCCCTGTTCACACTGCATGTTCAGTTATGCCCCCGTTCACACTGCATGTTCAGTTATGCCCCCGTTCACACTGCATGTTCAGTTATGCCCCTGTTCACACTGCATGTTCAGTTATGTCCCTGTTCACACTGCATGTTCAGTTATGCCCCTGTTCACACTGCATGTTCAGTTATGCCCCTGTTCACACTGCATGTTCAGTTATGCCCCTGTTCACACTGCATGTTCAGTTATGCCCCTGTTCACACTGCATGTTCAGTTATGCCCCTGTTCACACTGCATGTTCAGTTATGTCCCTGTTCACACTGCATGTTCAGTTATGCCCCTGTTCACACTGCATGTTCAGTTATGTCCCTTTTCACACTGCATGTTCAGTTATGCCCCTGTTCACACTGCTGTTCAGTTCTGTCCCTGTTCACACTGCATGTTCAGTTATGCCCCTGTTCACACTGCATGTTCAGTTATGCCCCTGTTCACACTGCATGTTCAGTTATGCTCCTGTTCACACTGCATGTTCAGTTATGCCCCTGTTCACACTGCATGTTCAGTTATGCCCCTGTTCACACTGCATGTTCAGTTATGCCCCTGTTCACACTGCATGTTCAGTTATGCTCCTGTTCACACTGCATGTTCAGTTATGCCCCTGTTCACACTGCATGTTCAGTTATGCCCCTGTTCACACTGCATGTTCAGTTATGCCCCTGTTCACACTGCATGTTCAGTTATGCTCCTGTTCACACTGCATGTTCAGTTATGCCCCTGTTCACACTGCATGTTCAGTTATGCCCCTGTTCACACTGCATGTTCAGTTATGCCCCTGTTCACACTGCATGTTCAGTTATGCCCCTGTTCACACTGCATGTTCAGTTATGCCCCTGTTCACACTGCATGTTCAGTTATGCCCCTGTTCACACTGCATGTTCAGTTATGTCCCTGTTCACACTGCATGTTCAGTTATGCCCCTGTTCACACTGCATGTTCAGTTATGTCCCTTTTCACACTGCATGTTCAGTTATGCCCCTGTTCACACTGCTGTTCAGTTCTGTCCCTGTTCACACTGCATGTTCAGTTATGCCCCTGTTCACACTGCATGTTCAGTTATGCCCCTGTTCACACTGCATGTTCAGTTATGCTCCTGTTCACACTGCATGTTCAGTTATGCCCCTGTTCACACTGCATGTTCAGTTATGCCCCTGTTCACACTGCATGTTCAGTTATGCCCCTGTTCACACTGCATGTTCAGTTATGCTCCTGTTCACACTGCATGTTCAGTTATGCCCCTGTTCACACTGCATGTTCAGTTATGCCCCTGTTCACACTGCATGTTCAGTTATGCTCCTGTTCACACTGCATGTTCAGTTATGCCCCTGTTCACACTGCATGTTCAGTTATGCCCCTGTTCACACTGCATGTTCAGTTATGCCCCTGTTCACACTGCATGTTCAGTTATGCTCCTGTTCACACTGCATGTTCAGTTATGCCCCTGTTCACACTGCATGTTCAGTTATGCCCCTGTTCACACTGCATGTTCAGTTATGCCCCTGTTCACACTGCATGTTCAGTTATGCTCCTGTTCACACTGCATGTTCAGTTATGCCCCTGTTCACACTGCATGTTCAGTTATGCCCCTGTTCACACTGCATGTTCAGTTATGCTCCTGTTCACACTGCATGTTCAGTTATGCCCCTGTTCACACTGCATGTTCAGTTATGCCCCTGTTCACACTGCATGTTCAGTTATGCCCCTGTTCACACTGCATGTTGGGGAGTGCAGCAAGTTTTGTGTCTAGTCCAGAAAGATAATCAAATGTAGTGAGTTCTAATTGTCTGAATACCGTCATCGCTTCCATCTCCTCTACGGCAGTACCCTCTTTTTGTTTGATTTTATGGATGTATTTTCAGAAAAGGATGCCAGGATCTGCCTCCAGCCGTGCATATGTTTGTCCTGTAAACCTGCTCCCTGGGGCAAAACTGCCCAAGAACAGGTTGCATGATTTTTCTGGCCCAGAAAGACAAGCCATGGAGGATTAGATGGCGGAGAGTCTTGCTAAGGCACACATCGGACCCTCCTCTTCTCCTGCGGCTGCAGGGTCCTGCTTGAAGAATAAAGATGGAGGTCTGCGTCCTTGTTTAGACTTTCGCGAGTTGAATCATATTACCATCTGTGACCCTTATCCACTTCTGCTCATCACTGCTTTATTTAGTCATATTATTGGCGCTAAGTGGTTCCCCAAGTTGGATGTTAGGGGGAATTATAATCTGAAAATGGCCTTTAACATGCCTGAAGGGCATGATGAACACTTAAGTATGCCTTTTGGCTTGAAGGAACGCCCCCGATGGTTTCCGAAATGTTATCAATGACATTTTTCGTTACCTGGTGGGTAGATCTGTGGTTATAGATCACATCATGTCCACGTCAGGCCGGTGTTACAGATATTACATGATAATGATAACTAGTATTCCAAGCTGGAAAAGTGTGTCTTTGCCGTAGAGGAGGTACAATTTTTGGGCTTCTTGGTGTCATCTGCTGGTTCCTGGATGGATCCAGATAAGGTCCATGCGATTCTGAAGTGGGATCCTCCAGAGAATATGAAAGCACTACAACACTTTCTGGGGTTTGCTATTTATTACAGGATGTTCATCTGGAACTTCTCGTCGATTGTCAAACCCCTCATAGATATATGAGAAAGGTAAGAAAGGTAAGGACTTTTCTATATGGTCCGACCTCGCCCGCCAAGCATTTTCTTCCTTCAAGAGATGCTTTTCTACAGCACATGTGCTCGCCCAACCCAATGTCTCGCAACCTTTTATTGTTGAGGTTGATGCGTCCGAGGTGGGGGTTGGGGCAGTGTTGTCTCAGGGGCTGTCTCCTAGTAAGTGGCATCCATGCGCCTTTTTCTCAAAGAAGTTGTTGTCGGCCAAAAGGAACTACGATATTGGCGATAGGGAACTGTTGGCCATGAAACTGGCATTTGAGGAACAGCGTCATTTCTTAGAGGAGGCAGTGCACCGTCACTGTCATTTCCGACCATAGAAATCTTCGGTACCCTGAGTTTGCTAAGTGTCCTAATTCTACAGTCATGGCCAAAAGTTTTGAGAATGCTACAAATATTAATTTTTACAAAGTCTACTGCTTAAGTTTTTCTAATGGCAATTTGCATATACTCAAGAATGTCATAAAGAGTGATCAGCTTAACAGCAATTACTTGCAAAGTCAATATTGGCTAAGAAAATGAACTTCAACCCCCAAAACACATTTCAACAGCATTGCATTCCTGCCTTAAAAGGAGCAGCTAACATTGTTTTAGTGATTGTTCCAGTAACACAGGTGTGGGTGTTGATGAGGACAGGGCTGGCGATCAGTCATGATTAAGTAAGAATGACACCACTGGACACTTTAAAAGGAGGCTGGTGCTTGGTATCATTGTTTCTCTTCAGTTAACCATGGTTATCTCTAAAGAAACATGTGCAGCTATTATTGCTCTGCACAAAAATGGCCTAACAGGGAAGAGTATCGCAGCTACAAAGATTGCACCTCAGTCACCAATCTATCGCATCATCAAGAACTTCAAGGAGAAAGCTTCCATTGTTGCCAAAAAGGCTCCAGGGCGACCAAGAAGGACCAGCAAACGCCAGGACCGTATCTTAAACCTGTTTCAGCTGCGGGATTGGACTACCAGCAGTGGCGAGCTAGCGCAGCAATGGCAGCAGGCTGGTGTGAGGGCTTCTGCACGCACTGTGAGGCGGAGACTCTGAGCAAGGCCTGGTTTCAAGGAGGGCAGCAAAGAAGCCACTTCTCTGCAGAAAAAAACATCAGGGACCGACTGATATTCTGCAGAAGGTGCAGGGAGTGGACTGCTGAGGACTGGGGGAAAGTCATTTCTCAGATGAATCCCCTTCTCGATTGTTTGGGACATCTGGAAACAGCTTATTAGGAGAAGAAGAGGTGAGCGCTGCCACCAGTCTTGTCTCATGCCAACTGTTAAGCATCCGGAAACCATTCATGTGTGGGGTTGCTTCTCAGCCACGGGAATCGCACCACTCACAGTCTGGCCTAAAAACACCGCCATGAATAAAGAATGGCACCAGAATGCCCTCCAAGAGCAGCTTCTCCCAACTGTCCAAGAGCAGTTTGGCCCCAACAATGCCTTTTCCAGCATGATGGAGCACCTTGCCATAAAGCAAAGGGGATCACTAAATGGCTCATGGAACGAAACAAAGATTTTGGGTCCATGGCCTGCAAACTCCCCAGATCTTAATCCCATTGAGAACTTGTGGGCAATCATCAAGAGACGGGTGAACAAACAAAAACCAACAAATTCTGGCAAAATGCAAGCATTGTTTATGCTAGAATGGACAGCGATCAGTCAGGATTTGCTCCAGAAGATGATTGAGAGCATGCCAGGGAGAATTGCAGAGGTCCTGAAGAAGAAGGGGCAACACTGCAAATATTCACTTGCTGCAGTAACTCATTCTAATGTCAATAGAACCTTCTGGTCTCATAATGTGATTGCAATTATATTTCTGTATGTGATGTAAACATCAGACAAACACAATTAACAACCAGAGGGAACAGATCATGTGAAAATAGCATTGTGGGGTCATTCTCAAAACTTTTGGCCATGACTGTAGACAAGCTAGGTGGTCCTTGTATTTTACCATGTCTAATTTTGTGGGGTGAAAAACATCAGAGCTTACGCTTTGTCCTGGAGAGTTTTGGGGGGAGACAGGTCGGTGATTCCACTCCTTTTTTACAGGAGGGGGTGGTCGTCTCTGCTGTATGTCCAGAGCTCAAGGGTGAGGTGCTGAAGGCTCAGAGGGGCACTTCTGCTTCTTGCCCCTCAGGGACATTATTTCTACCTTTACAGTTGCGCCTATCAATTTTAATTGAGCATCATATCTTGGTCTTTGCGGGACACCCAGGTAGTAAAGGGACCCCCTTTGTCGTCGGTTTTGGTGGCCAAGGTTGCATAAGGAGCCAGTGCACTTTGTGTCTACCTGTAATGTCTGCACACGTTCTAAGGTCTCGTATACTTGTCCATCCAGGTCTCCTACCTTTGACCATACCTAGCAGACCATGGACTCATGTATCTATGGACTTCATTACTGACCTTCCTTCGTCTGCTGGTAATACGGTGATCTTAGTGGGGGTGGACAGGTTCAGTAGAATGGGGCACTTCATTGCTCTCCCGAATGCAAGACATTGGATCATGTGTTTGTGTCTGAGGTCGTGAATCTTCCCAGGATTCCCTCTGATGTGGTGTCAGAGCGGGGGACCCAGGTTGTCTCTACATTTCTGAGGGCATTTTGTTCCGATATGGGGGCACATCTGTCTTTATCCTCAGCGTTTCATCCCCAATCCAATGGGCAGATGGAACGCATAAATCAGAGTTTGGAGACCTACCTAAGATGTTGTGTGCCCTATAACTGGGAGAATTGGTCGTCTTACCTCCCCTTGACTGAGCTTGCATTAACCAACCGTCACAATGAGTCCACTGGCAAGTCACACTACAGGGTCCACGCTCAGCTCTGTGCCTTCAGTGGGGAAGGGTCCTCAATGGTCCCTGGGGACGAAGGATTTTCCTCATCACTCTTCTATATGGCATGGAGCACTGAACAACCTGAGGGTTATGCGGGATAGGTACAAACGTATTGCTGACAGAAGATGCTAGTCAGGTCCGGACCGGTGTGTGAATGATTACGTATGGTTGTCCACTAGGACTATCACGTTGAAAGTTTCATCTTGGAAACTGGGTCCTTTGTTCATCGGTCCATATAACGTGATCGGTCATTAGTCCTGTGGCCTTTCGCTTCAGCTGCCCACAGCACTTAAAATACACAACATTTTTCACAGGTCATTACTGAAGAAGAATGTCGTGTCTGTACAGCCGTCATCCTCACCGACTCCTCCAGTTATCACTGATGGGAACCTTGCTCACAGTTCTCTCCAATATGTGGTACACTGGAGGGGTTATGGCCTGAAAGAAAGGACATGGGTACGGACATCTCAAGGGAACGCCAGTAGATTAGTGCGTTCATCCCATGTGTCTCATCCAGACAAGCCCAGTCCCATGGATCCAGAAGCCCCTCGAAGAAAGAGGGTACTGTCATGGGAGTACCCCGCTCTGGGGGACCTGAGGGAGTCTGAGACCAGAAGGTATTTGCTTTCCTTTCTTATCTGACTGTGCTTTGGAGCCTTAATCTCAGGTGCAGCTCTTTCGTGATGACTCCCCTTCGCTAAAAATAGTCACGTGACTTACCATCCAATGTCAGTTATACAGTGCCTACAAGTAGTCTTCAACCCCCTGCAGATTTACAGTGCCTACAAGTAGTATTCAACCCCCTGCAGATTTAGCAGGTTTGATAAGATGCAAACTTCAAACAAGAGCAGGATTTATTAACAGATGCATAAATCTCACAAACCAACAAGTTTTGTTGCTCAGTTAAATTTTAATAAATTTTCAACATAAAAGTGTGGGTCAATTATTATTCAACCCCTAGGTTTAATATTTTGTGGAATAACCCTTGTTTGCAATTACAGCTAATAATCGTCTTTTATAAGACCTGATCAGGCCGGCACAGGTCTCTGGAGTTATCTTGGCCCACTCCTCCATGCAGATCTTCTCCAAGTTATCTAGGTTCTTTGGGTGTCTCATGTGGACTTTAATCTTGAGCTCCTTCCACAAGTTTTCAATTGGGTTAAGGTCAGGAGACTGACTAGGCCACTACAACACCTTGATTTTTTCCCTCTTGAACCAGGCCTTGGTTTTCTTGGCTGTGTGCTTTGGGTCGTTGTCTTGTTGGAAGATGAAATGACAACCCATCTTAAGATCCTTGATGGAGGAGCGGAGGTTCTGGGCCAAAATCTCCAGGTAGGCCGTGCTATCCATCTTCCCATGGATGCGGACCAGATGGCCAGGCCCCTTGGCTGAGAAACAGCCCCACAGCATGATGCTGCCACCACCATGCTTAACTGTAGGGATGGTATTCTTGGGGTCGTATGCAGTGCCATCCAGTCTCCAAACGTGACGTGTGTGGTTGGCACCAAAGATCTCGATCTTGGTCTCATCAGACCAGAGAACCTTGAACCAGTCTGTCTCAGAGTCCTCCAAGTGATCATGAGCAAACTGTAGACGAGCCTTGACATGACGCTTTGAAAGTAAAGGTACCTTACGGGCTTGTCTGGAACGGAGACCATTGCGGTGGAGTACGTTACTTATGGTATTGACTGAAACCAATGTCCCCACTGCCATGAGATCTTCCCGGAGCTCCTTCCTTGTTGTCCTTGGGTTAGCCTTGACTCTTTGGACAAGCCTGGCCTCGGCACGGGTGGAAACTTTCAAAGGCTGTCCAGACCGTGGAAGGCTAACAGTAGTTCCATAAGCCTTCCACTTCCGGATGATGCTCCCAACAGTGGAGACAGGTAGGCCCAACTCCTTGGAAAGGGTTTTGTACCCCTTGCCAGCCTTGTGACCCTCCACGATCTTGTCTCTGATGGCCTTGGAATGCTCCTTTGTCTTTCCCATGTTGACCAAGTATGAGTGCTGTTCACAAGTTTGGGGAGGGTCTTAATTAGTCAGAAAAGGCTGGAAAAAGAGATCATTAATCCAAACATGTGAAACTCATTGTTCTTTGTGCCTGAAATACTTCTTAATACTTTAGGGGAACCAAACAGAATTCTGGTGGTTTGAGGGGTTGAATAATAAATGACCCTCTGAATAAACTTTTCACAATTTAAAAAAAAAAATAAAAAAAGAAATAACATTCTTTTTTGCTGCATTTCACACTTCCAGGCTGATCTACAGTCCAAATGTCACAATGCCAAGTTATTCCGAATGTGTAAACCTGCTAAATCTGCAGGGGGTTGAATACTACTTGTAGGCACTGTAGATTCTCACATCGTAGCTGTCCACTTTGGAAGGAGCCTATCTCTGGAAGAAGCTGAAGTTTCGTAACAATTGCAGCTGTGGTGTTAGCTGCATTAGCGTTGCTTACAGTGTTCTCCTTTAGTGTCTATTTCCCCCTGTCTGTCCTTCTACCCTTGTGTTGGATTCTTGCAGTAGTGAGACTAGTGCTCTTGCCGGCCTTCTCACTAACCAAGAAAAATCCGGGCAAACGAGGGCTTAGGCGACAAAGGGAAGGCCCCGTATAGAGATGTTAGGGAGTGCAGGGAACAGCCTCAGGTAAGTACAGCATGGGTGGCACGGTGGCTCAGTGGTTAGCACTGCAGTCTTGCAGCGCTGGGGTCCTGGGTTCGAATCCCACCAAGGACAACATCTGCAAGGAGTTAGTATGTTCTCCCCATGTTTGCGTGGGTTTCCCCCGGGTTCTCTGGTTTCCTCCCACACTCCAAATACATACAGATAGGGAATTTAGATTGTGGGCCCCAATGGGGACAGTGTTCCTGATGTATGTAAAGCGCTGCAGAATATGTTAGCGCTATATAAAAATAAAGATTTATTTTATTTTTACAGAAGGTGACCCTGCTCCCCTTTCCCTAGTGCCTGGGCCCACCATTGTATCATGCTCCTGCTGTATCCTGTATGTTTGAGGTTACGTTATTCCTGGCAGAACTTTAGTAGTCACTGCATTACACAGAGATACATTATACATTCTACCTGCAGTAACCACTAGGGGGAGCTCACAGCGCACAGTGTATACAGCTCACATAGAGATACATTATACATTCTACCTGCAGTAACCACTAGGGGGAGCTCACAGCGCACAGTGTATACAGCTCACATAGAGATACATTATACATTCTACCTGCAGTAACCACTAGGGGGAGCTCACAGCGCACAGTGTATACAGATCCCATAGAGATACATTACACATTCTACCTACAGTCACCACTAGGAGGAGCTCACAGCACACAGTGTATACAGCTCCCATAGAGATACATTCTACATTCCACCTACAGTCACCACTAGGAGGAGCTCACAGCACACAGTGTATACAGCTCCCATAGAGATACATTCTACATTCCACCTACAGTCACCACTAGGAGGAGCTCACAGCACACAGTGTATACAGCTCCCATAGAGATACATTATACATTCCACCTACAGTCACCACTAGGAAGAGCTCACAGCACACAGTGTATACAGCTCCCATAGAGATACATTATACATTCCACCTACAGTCACCACTAGGAGGAGCTCACAGCACACAGTGTATACAGCTCCCATAGAGATACATTCTACATTCCACCTACAGTCACCACTAGGAGGAGCTCACAGCACACAGTGTATACAGCTCCCATAGAGATACATTCTACATTCCACCTACAGTCACCACTAGGAGGAGCTCACAGCACACAGTGTATACAGCTCCCATAGAGATACATTATACATTCCACCTACAGTCACCACTAGGAAGAGCTCACAGCACACAGTGTATACAGCTCCCATAGAGATACATTATACATTCTACCTGCAGTCACCACTAGGAGGAGCTCACAGCACACAGTGTATACAGCTCCCATAGAGATACATTATACATTCTACCTGCAGTCACCACGAGGAGGAGCTCACAGCACACAGTGTATACAGCTCCCATAGAGATACATTATACATTCTACCTACAGTCACCACTAGGGGGAGCTCACAGCACACAGTGTATACAGCTCCCATAGAAATACATTCTACCTGCAGTCACCACTAGGAAGAGCTCACAGCACACAGTGTATACAGCTCCCATAGAGATACATTATACATTCTACCTGCAGTCACCACTAGGAAGAGCTCACAGCATACAGTGAATACAGCTCCCATAGAGGTACATTATACATTCTACCTGCAGTCACCACTAGGCAGAGCTCACAGCACACAGTGTATACAGCTCCCATAGAGATACATTATACATTCTACCTGCAGTCACCACTAGGAGGAGCTCACAGCACACAGTGTATACAGCTCCCATAGAGGTACATTATACATTCTACCTGCAGTCACCACTAGGCAGAGCTCACAGCACACAGTGTATACAGCTCCCATAGAGATACATTATACATTCTACCTGCAGTCACCACTAGGCAGAGCTCACAGCACACAGTGTATACAGCCCCCATAGAGATACATTATACATTCTACCTGCAGATACCACTAGGGGGAGCTCACAGCACACAGTGTATACAGCTCTCATAGAGATACATTATACATTATACCTGCAGTCACCACTAGGGGGAGCTCACAGCACACAGTGTATACAGCTCCCATAGAGATATATTATACATTCTACCTGCAGTCACCACTAGGGGGAGCTCACAGCACACAGTGTATACAGCTGCCATAGAGGTACATTATACATTCTACCTGAAGTCACCACTAGGCAGAGCTCACAGCACACAGTGTATACAGCTCCCATAGAGATACATTATACATTCTACCTGCAGTCACCACTAGGGGGAGCTCACAGCACACAGTGTATACAGCTCCCAGAGAGATACATTATACATTCCACCTACAGTCACCACTAGGAGGAGCTCACAGCACACAGTGTATACAGCTCCCATAGAGGTACATTATACATTCTACCTACAGTCACCACTAGGGGGAGATCACAGCACACAGTGTATACAGCTCCCATAGAGATACATTATACATTCTACCTGCAGTCACCACTAGGAGGAGCTCACAGCACACAGTGTATACAGCTCCCATAGAGATACATTATACATTCCACCTACAGTCACCACTAGGAGGAGCTCACAGCACACAGTGTATACAGCTCCCATAGAGATACATTATACATTCTACCTGCAGTCACCACTACGCAGAGCTCACAGCACACAGTGTATACAGCTCCCAGAGAGATACATTATACATTCCACCTACAGTCACCACTAGGACGAGCTCACAGCACACAGTGTATACAGCTCCCATAGAGGTACATTATACATTCTACCTACAGTCACCACTAGGGGGAGATCACAGCACACAGTGTATACAGCTCCCATAGAGATACATTATACATTCTACCTGCAGTCACCACTAGGGGGAGCTCACAGCACACAGTGTATACAGCTCCCATAGAGATACATTATACATTCTACCTGCAGTCACCACTAGGAGGAGCTCACAGCACACAGTGTATACAGCTCCCATAGAAACACATAATACATTCTACATAGAGATCCCATAGAGATACATTCTAATTGCAGAATAGTGACTGCAGCTCTGGAGGTGACTGGAGGATAAGACATGATGTAACAGCAGAATAGTGAGTGCAGCTCTGGAGGTGACTGGAGGATAAGACATGATGTAACAGCAGAATAGTGAGTGCAGCTCTGAAGGTCACTGGAGGATAAGACATGATGTAACAGCAGAATAGTGAGTGCAGCTCTGGAGGAGACTGGAAGATAAGACATGATGTAATAGCAGAATAGTGAGTGCAGCTCTGGAGGTGACTGGAGGATAAGACATGATGTAACAGCAGAATAGTGACTGCAGCTCTGGAGGTGACTAAAGGATAAAACACAATGTAACAGCAGAATAGTGACAGCAGCTCTGGAGGATAAGACATGATGTAATAGCAGAATAGTGAGTGCAGCTCTGGAGGTGACTGGAGGATAAGACATGATGTAACAGCAGAATAGTGAGTGCAGCTCTGGAGGTGACTGGAGGATAAGACATGATGTAACAGCAGAATAGTGAGTGCAGCTCTGAAGGTCACTGGAGGATAAGACATGATGTAACAGCAGAATAGTGAGTGCAGCTCTGGAGGTGACTGGAGGATAAGACATGATGTAACAGCAGAATAGTGAGTGCAGCTCTGAAGGTCACTGGAGGATAAGACATGATGTAACAGCAGAATAGTGAGTGCAGCTCTGGAGGTGAGTTATATGAGGTATGACTTCTATGACGTCCGTCTGACTTATGGCTCTTTCTAGAGCTGACTACTTGTAAAGTGCAGTTTCATAGTTTGCTGTTGGAGGCTCAGACATGGGGGGTGGGGACTGTCCGGCTGTGGGTTGTAGTTCCTATGTTATTTTGGGGTCTGTTAATGTTCAGGATGACGTTGATTTGTAACTAAATCCCTAACTTTGGACATATCGGTAGTTTGTGAGCAGGGGCTCTGATTCCAGTACAGTTATGTGGCCACCAGGTGGCGACCTCCTACCAGGAAAGACGAAGCCTCTGCAGCTCTGACTTCCCACCCGCATCTCCAGCCAATGGTGAAAGCAAGAATGGGGGTCACACAGGGGCTCTGAACCTTAAACTTTCCAGACATGCTGCGCCCAGCGGCACCAAATACAGCCGGAAATCCTGCCACAAATCCAACCTGAAGTCCTTTCCTGAAATTTGCCCCAAATTCAGCCTGAAATCCTGCCCCAAAATATGCCCCAAATCCAGCCTGAAATCCTGCGCCAAAATCTGCTACAAATCCAGTCTGAAATCCTGCCCCCAAACTGCCCCACATCCAGTCTGAAATCCTTCCCCAAAATCTGCCCCACATCCAGCCTGAAATCCTGCCTCAAAATCTGCCCCAAATCCAGCCTGAAATCCTGCCCCAAATCCAGCCTGAAATCCTGCCTCAAAATCTGCCCCAAATCCAGCCTGAAATCCTGCCCCAAATCCAGCCTGAAATCCTGCCTCAAAATCTGCCCCAAATCCAGCCTGAAATCCTGCCCCAAAATCTGCCCCAAATCCAGCCTGAAATCCTGCCTCAAAATCTGCCCCAAATCCAGCCTGAAATCCTGCCCCAAAATCTGCCCCAAATCCAGCCTGAAATCCTGCCTCAAAATCTGCCCCAAATCCAGCCTGAAATTCTGCCCCAAAATCTGCCCCAAATCAAGCCTAAAATCCTGCCCCAAATCCAGTCTGAAATTCTGCCCCAAAATCTGACCCAAATCCAGCCTGAAATCCTGCCCCAAATCGAGACTAAAATCCTGCTCCAAAATCTGCACTAAATCCAGCCTGAAATCCTGCCCCAAAATTTACCCCAAATCCAGCCTGAAATCCTACCCTAAAATCTGCCCCAAATCCAGCCTGAATTCCTGCCCCAAAATCTGCTCCAAACCCAGCCTTAAATCCTGCTCCAAAATCTGCCCGAAATGCAGCCTGAAATCCTGCCCCAAAATCTGCCCCAAATCCAGCCTGAAATCCTGCCCCAAAATTTGCAAGAAATCAAGACTGAAATCCTGCCCCAAAACCTGCACGAAATCCATCCTGAAATCCTGCCCCAAATCCAGTCTAAAATACTGCCCCAAAATCTGCCCCAAATACAGCCTGAAATCCTGCCCCGATATCTGCCCCACATCCAGCCTGAAATCCTGCACCGAAATCTACCCCACATCCAGCCTGAAATCCTGCCCCTATATCTGCCCCACATCTAGCCTGAAATCCTGCCCCGATATCTGCCCCACATCACATCCAGCCTGAAATCCTGCACCGAAATCTGCCCCACATCCAGCCTGAAATCCTGCCCCTATATCTGCCCCGATATCTAGGCTGAAATGCTGCCCCGATATCTGCCCCACATCCAGCCTGGAATCCTGCCCCGCATCCAGGCTGAAATCCTGCCCCGCATCCAGGCTGAAATCCTGCCCCGATATCTGCCCCACATCCAGCCTGAAATCCTGCCCCTATATCTGCCCCACATCCAGGCTGAAATCCTGCCCCGAAATCTGCCCCATATCCAGCCTGAAATCCTGCCCCTATATCTGCCCCGCATCCAGGCTGAAATCCTGCCCCGAAATCTGCCCCACATCCAGCCTGAAATCCTGCCCCGATATCTGCCCCACATCCAGGCTGAAATCCTGCCCCGATATCTGCCCCACATCCAGTCTGAAATCCTGCCCCTATATCTGCCCCACATCCAAGCTGAAATCCTGCCCCGATATCTGCCCCACATCCAGGCTGAAATCCTGCCCCGATATCTGCCCCACATCCAGGCTGAAATCCTGCCCCGATATCTGCCCCACATCCAGGCTGAAATCCTGCCCCGAAATCTGCCCCACATCCAGCCTGAAATCCTGCCCCGATATCTGCCCCACATCCAGGCTGAAATCCTGCCCCGATATCTGCCCCACATCCAGGCTGAAATCCTGCCCCTATATCTGCCCCGCATCCAGGCTGAAATCCTGCCCCGATATCTGCCCCACATCCAGGCTGAAATCCTGCCCCGATATCTGCCCCACATCCAGTCTGAAATCCTGCACCGAAATCTGCCCCACATCCAGCCTGAAATCCTGCCCCGATATCTGCCCCACATCCAGGCTGAAATCCTGCCCCGATATCTGCCCCACATCCAGTCTGAAATCCTGCCCCTATATCTGCCCCACATCCAGGCTGAAATCCTGCCCAGATATCTGCCCCACATCCAGGCTGAAATCCTGCCCCGATATCTGCCCCACATCCAGGCTGAAATCCTGCCCCGATATCTGCCCCACATCCAGGCTGAAATCCTGCCCCGAAATCTGCCCCACATCCAGCCTGAAATCCTGCCCCGATATCTGCCCCACATCCAGGCTGAAATCCTGCCCCGATATCTGCCCCACATCCAGGCTGAAATCCTGCCCCTATATCTGCCCCGCATCCAGGCTGAAATCCTGCCCCGATATCTGCCCCACATCCAGGCTGAAATCCTGCCCCGATATCTGCCCCACATCCAGGCTGAAATCCTGCCCCGATATCTGCCCCACATCCAGTCTGAAATCCTGCCCCTATATCTGCCCCACATCCAGGCTGAAATCCTGCCCCGATATCTGCCCCACATCCAGGCTGAAATCCTGCCCCGATATCTGCCCCACATCCAGGCTGAAATCCTGCCCCGATATCTGCCCCACATCCAGGCTGAAATCCTGCACCGAAATCTGCCCCACATCCAGGCTGAAATCCTGCCCCGATATCTGCCCCACATCCAGTCTGAAATCCTGCCCCGATATCTGCCCCACATCCAGGCTGAAATCCTGCCCCTATATCTGCCCCACATCCAGGCTGAAATCCTGCCCCGATATCTGCCCCACATCCAGGCTGAAATCCTGCCCCGATATCTGCCCCACATCCAGTCTGAAATCCTGCCCCGATATCTGCCCCACATCCAGTCTGAAATCCTGCACCGAAATCTGCCCCACATCCAGTCTGAAATCCTGCCCCTATATCTGCCCCACATCCAGGCTGAAATCCTACCCCGATATCTGCCCCACATCCAGGCTGAAATCCTGCCCCGATATCTGCCCCACATCCAGGCTGAAATCCTGCCCCGATATCTGCCCCACATCCAGGCTGAAATCCTGCCCCGATATCTGCCCCACATCCAGTCTGAAATCCTGCCCCGATATCTGCCCCACATCCAGTCTGAAATCCTGCCCCGATATCTGCCCCACATCCAGGCTGAAATCCTGCCCCGATATCTGCCCCACATCCAGGCTGAAATCCTGCGCCGATATCTGCCCCACATCCAGGCTGAAATCCTGCCCCGATATCTGCCCCACATCCAGGCTGAAATCCTGCCCTGATATCTGCCCCACATCCAGTCTGAAATCCTGCCCCTATATCTGCCCCACATCCAAGCTGAAATCCTGCCCCGATATCTGCCCCACATCCAGGCTGAAATCCTGCCCCGATATCTGCCCCACATCCAGGCTGAAATCCTGCCCCGATATCTGCCCCACATCCAGGCTGAAATCCTGCCCCGAAATCTGCCCCACATCCAGCCTGAAATCCTGCCCCGATATCTGCCCCACATCCAGGCTGAAATCCTGCCCCGATATCTTCCCCACATCCAGGCTGAAATCCTGCCCCTATATCTGCCCCGCATCCAGGCTGAAATCCTGCCCCGATATCTGCCCCACATCCAGGCTGAAATCCTGCCCCGAAATCTGCCCCACATCCACCCTGAAATCCTGCCCCGATATCTGCCCCACATCCAGGCTGAAATCCTGCCCCGATATCTGCCCCACATCCAGGCTGAAATCCTGCCCCTATATCTGCCCCGCATCCAGGCTGAAATCCTGCCCCGATATCTGCCCCACATCCAGGCTGAAATCCTGCCCCGATATCTGCCCCACATCCAGGCTGAAATCCTGCCCCGATATCTGCCCCACATCCAGTCTGAAATCCTGCCCCTATATCTGCCCCACATCCAGGCTGAAATCCTGCCCCGATATCTGCCCCACATCCAGGCTGAAATCCTGCCCCGATATCTGCCCCACATCCAGGCTGAAATCCTGCCCCGATATCTGCCCCACATCCAGGCTGAAATCCTGCACCGAAATCTGCCCCACATCCAGGCTGAAATCCTGCCCCGATATCTGCCCCACATCCAGTCTGAAATCCTGCCCCGATATCTGCCCCACATCCAGGCTGAAATCCTGCCCCGATATCTGCCCCACATCCAGGCTGAAATCCTGCACCGAAATCTGCCCCACATCCAGGCTGAAATCCTGCCCCGATATCTGCCCCACATCCAGGCTGAAATCCTGCCCCGATATCTGCCCCACATCCAGGCTGAAATCCTGCCCCGATATCTGCCCCACATCCAGTCTGAAATCCTGCACCGAAATCTGCCCCACATCCAGCCTGAAATCCTGCCCCGATATCTGCCCCACATCCAGGCTGAAATCCTGCCCCGATATCTGCCCCACATCCAGTCTGAAATCCTGCCCCTATATCTGCCCCACATCCAGGCTGAAATCCTACCCCGATATCTGCCCCACATCCAGGCTGAAATCCTGCCCCGATATCTGCCCCACATCCAGGCTGAAATCCTGCCCCGATATCTGCCCCACATCCAGGCTGAAATCCTGCCCCGATATCTGCCCCACATCCAGTCTGAAATCCTGCCCCGATATCTGCCCCACATCCAGGCTGAAATCCTGCCCCGATATCTGCCCCACATCCAGGCTGAAATCCTGCCCCGATATCTGCCCCACATCCAGGCTGAAATCCTGCCCCGATATCTGCCCCACATCCAGGCTGAAATCCTGCCCCGATATCTGCCCCACATCCAGGCTGAAATCCTGCCCCGATATCTGCCCCACATCCAGCCTGAAATCCTGCCCCTATATCTGCCCCACATCCAGGCTGAAATCTTGCCCCGATATCTGCCCCACATCCAGGCTGAAATCCTGCCCCGATATCTGCCCCACATCCAGGCTGAAATCTTGCCCCGATATCTGCCCCACATCCAGGCTGAAATCCTGCCCCGATATCTGCCCCACATCCAGCCTGAAATCCTGCCCCGATATCTGCCCCACATCCAGGCTGAAATCCTGCGCCGATATCTGCCCCACATCCAGGCTGAAATCCTGCCCCGATATCTGCCCCACATCCAGGCTGAAATCCTGCCCCGATATCTGCCCCACATCCAGGCTGAAATCCTGCCCCTATATCTGCCCCACATCCAGGCTGAAATCTTGCCCCGATATCTGCCCCACATCCAGGCTGAAATCCTGCCCCGATATCTGCCCCACATCCAGGCTGAAATCCTGCCCCGATATCTGCCCCACATCCAGGCTGAAATCCTGCCCCGATATCTGCCCCACATCCAGCCTGAAATCCTGCCCCTATATCTGCCCCACATCCAGTCTGAAATCCTGCCCCTATATCTGCCCCACATCCAGGCTGAAATCCTGCCCCTATATCTGCCCCGCATCCAGGCTAAAATCCTGCCCCGATATCTGCCCCACATCCAGCCTGAAATCCTGCCCCGATATCTGCCCCACATCCAGGCTGAAATCCTGCCCCGATATCTGCCCCACATCCAGGCTGAAATCCTGCCCCGATATCTGCCCCACATCCAGGCTGAAATCCTGCCCCTATATCTGCCCCACATCCAGCCTGAAATCCTGCCTTCGACATACCCACCTCTCTGTAGTATAGCAGCCCCTGCACCTGCGCTGAGCGTCCCGGGCACCTTCGGCGGGCTCTGAGTGGATGGACCCTCTCTCCCAATCTTGTGGTCATGGACAGTTGCCCCCTATTGTTGTTTTCAGGGTGTCCTAATTACAGCTCTGGTACAGGGGGGGAGATTAACCTTTTTAATTCCAATCTGACAACTCTCCTGGTCAATGAGAGGTTAATAGTCCAGGTTCATGGTCTGGATTGTGGGGCCCCATTACAAGGACCCTCAGATTCAGCCGCTCCAGGGTCCACACATTAGGTGACATCTCAGGAGGTAGCCCCAGAAATAATGATATAAGGTCTCACCCTGATTCCGGGCCCCGGGATCCCCGCAGCCGGAGCAGCATCGGTCACCACTGCCCGTCCATCAGCAGATGACGAGTGTGGGAACCGGGCGATGTGGGGACAGGGCGGGCGGGGGGCGGCACACCCGCTTCCTCTTTTCTGCTCCGTCCTGACACTTTTATCGCCCTCGGTGGTTTATAAAGCGGCTCAGGAGGCGAGGACATGAAGAAAACCAGGACACAGGAGAGGCCAGGAGTCAGCGGGGCCACCAACAGCTGCACAGGGGCCACAGACAGGTGTACAGGGGCCACCAACAGCTGTACACGAGCCATTAGGTGGAGGTGACTGAGCGTGTGTGTCCTCCTGAACTTGGCTCATTAGGTGGAAGGGACTGAGCATGTGTGTCCTCTAGCACTTTTCTCATTAGGTGGAGACTGAGCATGTGTGTCTTCCAGCACATAGCTCATAAGGTGGAGGTGACTGAGCGTGTGTGTCCTCCAGCACTCGGCTCATGAGGTGGAGAAGACTGAGCACGTGTCATCCAGCACTCAACTCATTAGTTGGAGGTGACTGAGTATGTGTGTCTTCCAGCACGCAGACCATTAGGTGGCTGTAACTGAGCGCCTGTGTCCTCCAGCACTTGGCTCATTAGTTGGAGGTGACTAAGCATGTGTACTATAGTGCTTTGCTTATTATGTGCAGGTGACTGAGTGTGTGTGTCCTCTAGGACTCGGCTCATTAGGTGACTGTGACTGAAAGTGTGTTTCCTCCAGCACTCAGCTCATTAGGTGGAGGTGACTGAGCGTGTGTGTCCTCCAGCACTCAGTACATAAAGTCAAGGTGACTGAGAAAGTGTGTCCTTCAGCAATGGGCTCATTATGTGGAAGTGACTGATCATGTGTGTCATGGGGTCCTTCTTCAATATCACACAATCAACACAGCAATAGATGATTAAAGAATCCAAAGAACCTTTATTCCAAGCAAATCAGAAAGTCCATAATATAATCCACCACACAGAGGGTAAAATAGTCCAGTAATAGGATAAATGTCCTGGGGATCAGTCACAATCCTCCAGCAGTCCTTTTCTAGGGAAATGGGGGTTTCTCAACGGCTCTCTGGGGTGCTGCCTGTAGCCGCAGCTTCTTCCCCAGAGGATGAATCTTACTACTTCTCTCGTGTCTTTCTTAGCCAGAATGAATAATTCCCCAGGTAAGCAGAGAGTTTAGGTGGATCCCAGGCCCCCCTCCCCCAAACTTAAGGACATAAGCCCGGCAGGGGGAGATTAACCTGCAAACAGGACAAATAATACTTAGAATACACAGAGCACCACACCTAAAATATGAACCTACTCAAAATGATACACATCCCACAATATCCCACCATCACACCCTCTCCCTCCTTCTTAATAAGTGAGTACATCATGAGGTCTTCACAGACCTCTGGCCACCTCACTGAAGTCCATGTGGCTCAGCTGTGGATAGTCTATGGTTCTTCTTGCCGGGACAGTCCCTCAGCGTTCTGGTGTTGGCTTCCACGCTTGTATTGGATGGAGAAGCTGTGGATAGTCCCTTGTACAGCGGTAGGGTTGGAAGGACAGGCTTCCCTTTGTGTCCTCCTTCACTCAAACTGTTTCCTGCACCCACAAATCGGCATTGTAGATCTCCACATCATCTCCTAGGAGAATATCTGCAGGCAGCCGCTCATCACCCCAACCACACATTGCTTCACCCCAAAGCCAAAATCCAGATCTACAGTGGCCTTTGGGATCTTCCTCCTTTGTCCTCCAGCCAATTCAATAACAATCCCTGGTCCATGATGTATCGCCTCTGGCCGCACCACCCGGGGATCAGCTATTGTGAGACATGCCCCAGAGTCACAAAATCCAATGCCTCTCCGTCCATCCAGCACAACCTCCTGTAAGTGCTTACTGTGATGGTGAGAGGAACTCGGGGCTGTGGCTCGCACCCCATAAACCCCTAGTGGCCGACCACGAGTGTCAGTCATTAGGCAAGTCATCCTGAAGAGTGAGAACTATTCCCCCTTGTATTTGGCTGTAGAGAATGAACAGGTGGATTTGGTGCAAGGTCATTCCTCAATCGACCAGTAAATGCCCCGGCTGCCCACATTGAGAACATCTCCTCTGCGTCGTGCTCCTTCCAATGTGTATTCTGGAGAAGGCAGGAGGAGAACCTGGTGACGAAGGCCAGAGGCCATACACTCCAACAGGGGCATCTATGGTGCAGGGGTCAGCGGTACACTCCAACAGGGGCATCTATGGTGCAGGGGTCAGCGGTACACTCCAACAGGGGCATCTATGGTGCAGGGGTCAGCGGTACACTCCAACAGGGGCATCTATGGTGCAGGGGTCAGCGTACACTCCAACAGAGGCATGTATGGTGCAGGGGTCAGCGGTACACTCCAACAGGGGCATCTATGGTGCAGGGGTCAGCGGTACACTCCAACAGGGGCATCTATGGAGCAGGGATCAGCGGTACACTCCAACAGGGGCATCTATGGTGCAGGGGTCAGCGGTACACTCCAACAGAGGCATATATGGTGCAGGGGTCAGCGGTACACTCCAACAGGGGCATCTATGGTGCAGGGGTCAGCGGTACACTCCAACAGGGGCATCTATGGTGCAAGGGTCAGCGGTGCACTCCAACAGGGGCATCTATGGTGCAGGGGTCAGCGGTACACTCCAACAGAGGCATATATGGTGCAGGGGTCAGCGGTACACTCCAACAGGGGCATCTATGGTGCAGGGGTCAGCAGTGCACTCCAACAGAGGCATGTATGGTGCAGAGGTCAGTGTACACTCCAACAGGGGCATCTATGGTGCAGGGGTCAACGGTACACTCCAACAGAGGCATATATGGTGCAGGGGTCAGCGGTATACTCCAACAGGGGCATCTATGGTGCAGGGGTCAGCGTACACTCCAACAGGGGCATCTATGGTGCAGGGGTCAGCGGTACACTCCAACAGGGGCATCTATGGTGCAGGGGTCAGCGGTACACTCCAACAGGGGCATCTATGGTGCAGGGGTCAGCGGTACACTCCAACCAGGGCATCTATGGTGCAAGGGTCAGCGGTACACTCCAACAGGGGCATCTATGGTGCAGAGGTCAGCGGTACACTCCAACAGGGGCATCTATGGTGCAGGGGTCAGCGGTACACTCCAACAGGGGCATGTATGGTGCAGAGGTCAGTGTACACTCCAACAGAGGCATGTATGGTGCAGGGGTCAGCGGTACACTCCAACAGGGGCATCTATGGTGCGGGGGTCAGTGTACACTCCAACAGGGGCATCTATGGAGCAGGGATCAGCGGTACACTCCAACAGGGGCATCTATGGTGCAGGGGTCAGCGGTACACTCCAACAGAGGCATATATGGTGCAGGGGTCAGCGGTACACTCCAACAGGGGCATCTATGGTGCAGGGGTCAGCAGTGCACTCCAACAGAGGCATGTATGGTGCAGAGGTCAGTGTACACTCCAACAGGGGCATCTATGGTGCAGGGGTCAACGGTACACTCCAACAGAGGCATATATGGTGCAGGGGTCAGCGGTATACTCCAACAGGGGCATCTATGGTGCAGGGGTCAGCGTACACTCCAACAGGGGCATCTATGGTGCAGGGGTCAGCGGTACACTCCAACAGGGGCATCTATGGTGCAGGGGTCAGCGGTACACTCCAACAGGGGCATCTATGGTGCAGGGGTCAGCGGTACACTCCAACAGGGGCATCTATGGTGCAGGGGTCAGCGGTACACTCCAACCAGGGCATCTATGGTGCAAGGGTCAGCGGTACACTCCAACAGGGGCATCTATGGTGCAGAGGTCAGCGGTACACTCCAACAGGGGCATCTATGGTGCAGGGGTCAGCGGTACACTCCAACAGGGGCATGTATGGTGCAGAGGTCAGTGTACACTCCAACAGAGGCATGTATGGTGCAGGGGTCAGCGGTACACTCCAACAGGGGCATCTATGGTGCAGGGGTCAGCGGTACACTCCAACAGGGGCATCTATGGAGCAGGGATCAGCGGTACACTCCAACAGGGGCATCTATGGTGCAGGGGTCAGCGGTACACTCCAACAGAGGCATATATGGTGCAGGGGTCAGCGGTACACTCCAACAGGGGCATCTATGGTGCAGGGGTCAGCAGTGCACTCCAACAGAGGCATGTATGGTGCAGAGGTCAGTGTACACTCCAACAGGGGCATCTATGGTGCAGGGGTCAGCGGTACACTCCAACAGAGGCATATATGGTGCAGGGGTCAGCGGTATACTCCAACAGGGGCATCTATGGTGCAGGGGTCAGCGGTACACTCCAACAGGGGCATCTGTGGTGCAGGGGTCAGCGGTACACTCCAACAGGGGCATCTATGGTGCAGGGGTCAGTGTACACTCCAACAGGGGCATCTATGGTGCAGAGGTCAGTGTACACTCCAACAGGGGCATCTATGGTGCAGGGGCCAGCGGTACACTCCAACAGGGGCATCTATGGTGCAGAGGTCAGTGTACACTCCAACAGGGGCATCTATGGTGCAGGGGTCAGCGGTACACTCCAACAGGAGCATCTATGGTGCAGAGGTCAGCGGTACACTCCAACAGGGGCATCTATGGTGCAGGGGTTTAGCGGTACACTCCAACAGGGGCATCTATGGTGCGGGGGTCAGCGGTACACTCCAACAGGGGCATCTATGGTGCAGGGGTTTAGCGGTACACTCCAACAGGGGCATCTATGGTGCGGGGGTCAGCGGTACACTCCAACAGGGGCATCTATGGTGCAGGGGTCAGCGGTACACTCCAACAGGGGCATCTATGGTGCAGGGGTCAGCGGTACACTCCAACAGGGGCATCTATGGTGCAGGGGTAAGCGGTACACTCCAACAGGGGCATCTATGGTACAGGGGTCAGCGGTACACTCCAACAGGGGCATCTATGGTGCAGGGGTCAGTGTACACTCCAACAGGGGCATCTATGGTGCAGGGGTAAGCGGTACACTCCAACAGGGGCATCTATGGTACAGGGGTCAGCGGTACACTCCAACAGGGGCATCTATGGTGCAGGGGTCAGCGGTACACTCCAACAGAGGCATGTATGGTGCAGGGGTCAGCGGTATACTCCAACAGGGGCATCTATGGTGCAGGGGTCAGCGGTACACTCCAACAGGGGCATCTATGGTGCAGGGGTCAGCGGTACACTCCAACAGGGGCATCTGTGGTGCAGGGGTCAGCGGTACACTCCAACAGGGGCATCTATGGTGCAGGGGTCAGCGGTACACTCCAACAGGGGCATCTATGGTGCAGGGGTCAGCGGTACACTCCAACAGGGGCATCTATGGAGCAGGGGTCAGCGGTACACTCCAACAGGAGCATCTATGGAGCAGGGGTCAGCGGTACACTCCAACAGGAGCATCTATGGAGCAGGGGTCAGCGGTACACTCCAACAGGAGCATCTATGGTGCAGGGGTCAGCGTACACTCCAACAGGAGCATCTATGGTGCAGAGGTCAGCGGTACACTCCAACAGGGGCATCTATGGTGTAGGGGTCAGCGGTACACTCCAACAGGGGCATCTATGGTGCAGGGGACAGCGTACACTCCAACAGGGGCATCTATGGTGCAGGGGTCAGCGGTACACTCCAACAGGGGCATCTATGGTGCAGAGGTCAGCGGTACACTCCAACAGGGGCATCTATGGTGCAGAGGTCAGCGGTACACTCCAACAGGTGCATCTATGGTGCAGGGGTAAGCGGTACACTCCAACAGAGGCATATATGGTGCAGAGGTAAGCGTACACTCCAACAGGGGCATCTATGGTGCAGAGGTCAGCGGTACACTCCAACAGGGGCATCTATGGTGCAGGGGTCGGCGGTACACTCCAACAGGAGCATCTATGGTGCAGGGGTCAGCGTACACTCCAACAGGGGCATCTATGGTGCAGGGGACAGCGTACACTCCAACAGGGGCATCTATGGTGCAGGGGACAGCGTACACTCCAACAGGGGCATCTATGGTGCAGGGGACAGCGTACACTCCAACAGGGGCATCTATGGTGCAGGGGACAGCGTACACTCCAACAGGGGCATCTGTGGTGCAGGGGTCAGCGGTACACTCCAACAGGAGCATCTATGGTGCAGGGGTCAGCGTACACTCCAACAGGGGCATCTATGGAGCAGGGGTCAGCGGTACACTCCAACAGGAGCATCTATGGTGCAGAGGTCAGCGGTACACTCCAACAGGAGCATCTATGGTGCAGGGGTCAGCGTACACTCCAACAGGAGCATCTATGGTGCAGGGGACAGCGTACACTCCAACAGGAGCATCTATGGTGCAGGGGACAGCGTACACTCCAACAGGGGCATCTATGGTGCAGGGGACAGCGGTACACTCCAACAGCGGCATCTATGGTGCAGGGGTCAGCGGTACACTCCAACAGGGGCATCTATGGTGCAGGGGTCAGCGGTACACTCCAACAGGGGCATCTATGGTGCAGGGGACAGCGTACACTCCAACAGGGGCATCTATGGTGCAGGGGACAGCGTACACTCCAACAGGGGCATCTATGGTGCAGGGGACAGCGTACACTCCAACAGGGGCATCTATGGTGCAGGGGTCAGCAGTACACTCCAACAGGGGCATCTATGGTGCAGGGGTCAGCAGTACACTCCAACCGGGGCACCTATGGTGCAGGGGTCAGCAGTACACTCCAACAGGGGCATCTATGGTGCAGGGGTCAGCGGTACACTCCAACAGGGGCATCTATGGGGCAGGGGTCAGCGGTACACTCCAACCGGGGCACCTATGGTGCAGGGGTCAGCGGTACACTCCAACAGGGGCATCTATGGTGCAGGGGTCAGCAGTACACTCCAACAGGGGCATCTATGGTGCAGGGGTCAGCGGTACACTCCAACAGGGGCATCTATGGTGCAGAGGTCAGTGTACACTCCAACAGGGGGATCTATGTTGCAGGGGTCAGCGGTACACTCCAACAGGGGCATCTATGGTGCAGGGGTCAGCGTACACTCCAACAGGGGCATCTATGGAGCAGGGGTCAGCGGTACACTCCAACAGGGGCATCTATGGTGCGGGGGTCAGTGTACACTCCAACAGGGGCATCTATGGTGCGGGGGTCAGTGTACACTCCAACAGGGGCATCTATGGTGCAGGGGTCAGCGGTACACTCCAACAGGGGCATCTATGGTGCAGAGGTCAGCGGTACACTCCAACAGGGGCATCTATGGTGCAGGGGTTTAGCGGTACACTCCAACAGGGGCATCTATGGTGCGGGGGTCAGCGGTACACTCCAACAGGGGCATCTATGGTGCAGGGGTTTAGCGGTACACTCCAACAGGGGCATCTATGGTGCGGGGGTCAGCGGTACACTCCAACAGGGGCATCTATGGTGCAGGGGTAAGCGGTACACTCCAACAGGGGCATCTATGGTACAGGGGTCAGCGGTACACTCCAACAGGGGCATCTATGGTGCAGGGGTTTAGCGGTACACTCCAACAGGGGCATCTATGGTGCAGGGGTCAGTGTACACTCCAACAGGGGCATCTATGGTGCAGGGGTCAGCGGTACACTCCAACAGGGACATCTATGGAGCAGGGGTCAGCGGTACACTCCAACAGGGGCATCTATGGAGCAGGGGTCAGCGGTACACTCCGGTGGAGGTGGTGGTACCTCTTCCTCAGGTGGGATGGACTGCACAAAATGCACTGGACGAGGTGGGGGTCCCTCCGAGTCCTTGCGGGACAACTGGATTGCAGGTGCCCAGGTTGCCCGCACCCATAACATCTCCTCTGTGATTCCCCCAGGGCGTGGTCGGAACTGTTGGGGCCCAGGATTGTGAGCCGTGGTTGTCATCGGCCTGTGGCTGGTTGGAGGGGCATATATAACTGGAGAGGGCCGGGGGGCAGGAGCAGGCTGTGGCTGGGTGGAGGGGCATATATAACTGGAGAGGGCGGGGGGCAGGAGCAGGCTGTGGCTGGGTGGAGGGGCAGATATAACTGGAGGGGGCCGGGGGGCAGGAGCAGGCTGTGGCTGGGTGGAGGGGCAGATATAACTGGAGAGGGCCGGGGGGCAGGAGCAGGCTGTAGCTGGGTGGAGGGGCATATATAACTGGAGAGGGCGGGGGGCAGAAGCAGGCTGTGGCTGGGTGGAGGGGCAGATATAACTGGAGGGGGCCGGGGGGCAGGAGCAGGCTGTAGCTGGGTGGAGGGGCATATATAACTGGAGAGGGCGGGGGGCAGAAGCAGGCTGTGGCTGGGTGGAGGGGCAGATATAACTGGAGGGGGTCGGGGAGCAGGAGCAGGGTGTGGCTGGGTGGAGGGGCAGATATAACTGGAGAGGGCCGGGGGGCAGGAGAAGGCTGTGGCTGAGTGGAGGGGCAGATATAACTGGAGAGGGTCGGGGGGCAGGAGCAGGCTGTGGCTGGGTGGAGGGGGAGATATAACTGGAGAGGGCGGGGGGCAGAAGCAGGCTGTGGCTGGGTGGAGGGGCAGATATAACTGGAGAAGGCCGGGGGGCAGGAGCAGGCTGTGGCTGGGTGGAGGGGCAGATATAACTGCAGAGGGCGGGGGGCAGGAGCAGGCTGTGGCTGGGTGGAGGGGCAGATATAACTGGAGGGGGCCGGGGGGCAGGAGCAGGCTGTGGCTGGGTGGAGGGGCAGATATAACTGGAGGGGGCCGGGGGGCAGGAGCAGGCTGTGGCTGGGTGGAGGGGCAGATATAACTGCAGAGGGCGGGGGGCAGGAGCAGGCTGTGGCTGGGTGGAGGAGAAGATATAACTGGAGAGGGCCGGGGGGCAGGAGCAGGCTGTGGCTGGGTGGAGGGGCAGATATAACTGGAGAGGGCGGGGGGCAGGAGCAGGCTGTGGCTGGGTGGAGGGGCAGATATAACTGGAGAGGGTCGGGGGCAGGAGCAGGCTGTGGCTGGGTGGAGGGGCAGATATAACTGGAGAGGGCCGGGGGGCAGGAGCAGGCTGTGGCTGGGTGGAGGGGCAGATATAACTGGAGGGGGTCGGGGGGCAGGAGCAGGCTGTGGCTGGGTGGAGGAGCAGATATAACTGGAGAGGGCCGGGGGGCAGGAGCAGGCTGTGGCTGGGTGGAGGGGCAGATATAACTGGAGGGGGTCGGGGGCAGGAGCAGGCTGTGGCTGGGTGGAGGGGCAGATATAACTGGAGAGGGCCGGGGGGCAGGAGCAGGCTGTGGCTGGGTGGAGGGGCAGATATAACTGGAGGGGGTCGGGGGGCAGGAGCAGGCTGTGGCTGGGTGGAGGGGCAGATATAACTGGAGAGGGTCGGGGGGCAGGAGCAGGCTGTGGCTGGGTGGAGGGGGAGATATAACTGGAGGGGGCCGGGGGGCAGGAGCAGGCTGTGGCTGGGTGGAGGGGCAGATATACCTGGAGAGGGTCGGGGGGCAGGAGCAGGCTGTGGCTGGGTGGAGGGGCAGATATAACTGGAGAGGGTCGGGGAGCAGGAGCAGGCTGTGGCTGGGTGGAGGGGCAGATATAACTGGAGGGGGCCGGGGAGCAGGAGCAGGCTGTGGCTGGGTGGAGGGGCAGATATAACTGGAGGGGGCCGGGGGGCAGGAGCAGGCTGTGGCTGGGTGGAGGGGCAGATATACCTGGAGAGGGTCGGGGGGCAGGAGCAGGCTGTGGCTGGGTGGAGGGGGAGATATAACTGGAGGGGGCCGGGGGTCAGGAGCAGGCTGTGGCTGGGTGGAGGGGCAGATATACCTGGAGAGGGTCGGGGAGCAGGAGCAGGCTGTGGCTGGGTGGAGGGGCAGATATACCTGGAGAGGGTCGGGGGGCAGGAGCAGGCTGTGGCTGGGTGGAGGGGCAGATATAACTGGAGGGGGCCGGGGAGCAGGAGCAGGCTGTGGCTGGGTGGAGGGGCAGATGTAACTGGAGGGGGCCGGGGAGCAGGAGCAGGCTGTGGCTGGGTGGAGGGGCAGATATAACTGGAGAGGGTCGGGGTGCAGGAGCAGGCTGTGGCTAGGTGGAGGGGCAGATATAACTGGAGGGGGCCGGGGAGCAGGAGCAGGCTGTGGCTGGGTGGAGGGGCAGATATACCTGGAGAGGGTCGGGGTGCAGGAGCAGGCTGTGGCTGGGTGGAGGGGCAGATATAACTGGAGGGGGCCGGGGAGCAGGAGCAGGCTGTGGCTGGGTGGAGGGGCAGATATAACTGGGGAGGGCCGGGGGGCAGGAGCAGGCTGTGGCTGGGTGGAGGGGCAGATATAACTGGAGGGGGCCGGGGAGCAGGAGCAGGCTGTGGCTGGGTGGAGGGGCAGATATAACTGGAGAGGGCCGGGGGGCAGGAGCAGGCTGTGGCTGGGTGGAGGGGCAGATATAACTGGGGAGGGCCGGGGGGCAGGAGCAGGCTGTGGCTGGGTGGAGGGGCAGATATAACTGGAGAGGGTCGGGGGCAGGAGCAGGCTGTGGCTGGGTGGAGGGGCAGATATAACTGGAGAGGGCCGGGGGGCAGGAGCAGGCTGTGGCTGGGTGGAGGGGCAGATATAACTGGAGGGGGTCGGGGGCAGGAGCAGGCTGTGGCTGGGTGGAGGGGCAGATATAACTGGAGAGGGCCGGGGGGCAGGAGCAGGCTGTGGCTGGGTGGAGGGGCAGATATAACTGGAGAGGGTCGGGGGGCAGGAGCAGGCTGTGGCTGGGTGGAGGGGGAGATATACCTGGAGAGGGTCGGGGGGCAGGAGCAGGCTGTGGCTGGGTGGAGGGGCAGATATAACTGGAGAGGGTCGGGGGAGCAGGAGCAGGCTGTGGCTGGGTGGAGGGGCAGATATAACTGGAGGGGGCCGGGGAGCAGGAGCAGGCTGTGGCTGGGTGGAGGGGCAGATATAACTGGAGGGGGCCGGGGGGCAGGAGCAGGCTGTGGCTGGGTGGAGGGGCAGATATACCTGGAGAGGGTCGGGGGGCAGGAGCAGGCTGTGGCTGGGTGGAGGGGGAGATATAACTGGAGGGGGCCGGGGGTCAGGAGCAGGCTGTGGCTGGGTGGAGGGGCAGATATACCTGGAGAGGGTCGGGGAGCAGGAGCAGGCTGTGGCTGGGTGGAGGGGCAGATATACCTGGAGAGGGTCGGGGGGCAGGAGCAGGCTGTGGCTGGGTGGAGGGGCAGATATAACTGGAGGGGGCCGGGGAGCAGGAGCAGGCTGTGGCTGGGTGGAGGGGCAGATGTAACTGGAGGGGGCCGGGGAGCAGGAGCAGGCTGTGGCTGGGTGGAGGGGCAGATATAACTGGAGAGGGTCGGGGTGCAGGAGCAGGCTGTGGCTAGGTGGAGGGGCAGATATAACTGGAGGGGGCCGGGGAGCAGGAGCAGGCTGTGGCTGGGTGGAGGGGCAGATATACCTGGAGAGGGTCGGGGTGCAGGAGCAGGCTGTGGCTGGGTGGAGGGGCAGATATAACTGGAGGGGGCCGGGGAGCAGGAGCAGGCTGTGGCTGGGTGGAGGGGCAGATATAACTGGGGAGGGCCGGGGGGCAGGAGCAGGCTGTGGCTGGGTGGAGGGGCAGATATAACTGGAGGGGGCCGGGGAGCAGGAGCAGGCTGTGGCTGGGTGGAGGGGCAGATATAACTGGGGAGGGCCGGGGGGGGCAGGAGCAGGCTGTGGCTGGGTGGAGGGGCAGATATAACTGGAGGGGGCCGGGGAGCAGGAGCAGGCTGTGGCTGGGTGGAGGGGCAGATATAACTGGGGAGGGCCGGGGGGCAGGAGCAGGCTGTGGCTGGGTGGAGGGGCAGATATAACTGGAGGGGGCCGGGGAGCAGGAGCAGGCTGTGGCTGGGTGGAGGGGCAGATATAACTGGAGGGGGCCGGGGAGCAGGAGCAGGCTGTGGCTGGGTGGAGGGGCAGATATACCTGGAGAGGGTCGGGGTGCAGGAGCAGGCTGTGGCTGGGTGGAGGGGCAGATATAACTGGAGAGGGTCGGGGAGCAGGAGCAGGCTGTGGCTGGGTGGAGGGGCAGATATAACTGGAGGGGGCCGGGGAGCAGGAGCAGGCTGTGGCTGGGTGGAGGGGCAGATATAACTGGAGGGGGCCGGGGAGCAGGAGCAGGCTGTGGCTGGGTGGAGGGGCAGATATACCTGGAGAGGGTCGGGGTGCAGGAGCAGGCTGTGGCTGGGTGGAGGGGCAGATATAACTGGAGAGGGTCGGGGAGCAGGAGCAGGCTGTGGCTGGGTGGAGGGGCAGATATAACTGGAGGGGGTCGGGGGGCAGGAGCAGGCTGTGGCTGGGTGGAGGGGCAGATATAACTGGAGGGGGCCGGGGGGCAGGAGCAGGCTGTGGCTGGGTGGAAGGGCAGATATAACTGGAGAGGGCCGGGGGCAGGAGCAGGCTGTGTCTTATTGTCCAGAAGCCCCCTCCATTGCGGTCGGATAGTAAGGGTCTCATCATCCAGGGCTGCAGCTCTATCCATGGTGCACGGTGCGTTCTCTGACCCATTCTCGTATTTGTGAGGGACACTTTTTCTATAAGAAATACCTGTAGAACGTCTCCACAGTGAAGGCGTCTTCCGCGTCTGTGCTCGGCGAGCAGCCTCCTCCTTATACTCCTGAGATACACCGGGGCCCAGAGCTGCCATCTCTTCTTCACACCACCAACAATCACTGGCTTTTTGGGGCAGCACTCGGCTCATTAGCTGGAGGTGACTGAGCGTGTGTGTCCTCCAGCACTCGGTTCATTTGGTGGAGGTGACTGAGCGTGTGTGTCCTCCAGCACTCGGCTCATTTGATGGAGGTGACTGAGCGTGTGTCCTCCAGCGCTTGGCTCATTAGGTGAAGGTGACTGAGCATGTGTGTCCTTCAGCACTGAGCTCATTAGGTGGAGGTGCCTGAGTGTGTGTGTCGTCCAGCACTCGGCTCATTAGTTGGAGGTGCCTGAGTGTGTGAGTCCTCCAGCACTCGGCTCATTAGGTGGAGGTGACTGAGCGTGTCTACCATCCAGCACTCGGCTCATTAGGTGGAGGTGACTGAGCATGTGTTTCATCCAGCACTTGGATCATTAGGTGGAGGTGCCTGAGCATGTGTGTCTTCCAGCACTCGGATCATTAGGTAAAGGTGCCTGAGCGTGTGTGTCATCCAGCACTCGGCTCATTAGGTGGAGGTGCCTGAGCATGTGTGTCGTCGAGCTCTCGGATCATTAGGTGGAGATGCCTGAGCGTGTGAGTCCTCCAGCACTCGGCTCATTAGGTGGGGTTGACTGAGTGTGTGTGTCTTCCAGCACTCGGATCATTAGGTGGAGTTGACTGAGCGTGTGAGTCCTCCAGCACTCGGATCATTAGGTGGAGGCGCCTGAGCGTGTGAGGTCCTCCAGCACTCGGATCATTAGGTGGAGGTGACTGAACGTGTGAGTCCTCCAGCACTCGGATCATTAGGTGGAGGCGCCTGAGTGTGTGAGTCCTTCAGCACTCGGATCATTAGGTGGAGGCGCCTGGGTGTGTGAGTCCTTCAGCACTCAGATCATTAGGTGGAGGTGACTGAGTGTGTGTGTCTTCCAGCACTCGGATCATTAGGTGGAGTTGACTGAGCGTGTGAGTCCTCCAGCACTCGGATCATTAGGTGGAGGCGCCTGAGCGTGTGTGTCCTCCAGCACTCGGATCATTAGGTGGAGGTGACTGAACGTGTGAGTCCTCCAGCACTCGGATCATTAGGTGGAGGCGCCTGAGTGTGTGAGTCCTTCAGCACTCGGATCATTAGGTGGAGGTGCCTGAGCGTGTGAGTCCTCCAGCACTCGGCTCATTAGGTGGAGTTGACTGAGCGTGTGAGTCCTCCAGCACTCGGCTCATTAGGTGGAGTTGACTGAGCGTGTGAGTCCTCCAGCACTCGGATCATTAGGTGGAGTTGACTGAGCGTGTGAGTCCTCCAGCACTCGGATCATTAAGTGGAGGTGACTGAGCGTGTGAGTCCTCCAGCACTCGGATCATTACGTGGAGGTGACTGAGCGTGAGTCCTCCAGCACTCGGATCATTAGGTGGAGGTGCCTGAGCGTGTGAGTCCTCCAGCACTCGGATCATTAGGTGGAGGTGCCTGAGTGTGTGAGTCCTTCAGCACTCAGATCATTAGGTGGAGGTGACTGAGCGTGAGTCCTCCAGCACTCGGATCATTAGGTGGAGGTGCCTGAGCATGTGAGTCCTCCAGCACTCGGATCATTAGGTGGAGGTGCCTGAGCATGTGAGTCTTCCAGCACTCGGATCATTAGGTGGAGGTGCCTGAGCGTGTGAGTCCTCCAGCACTCGGATCATTAGGTGGAGGTGCCTGAGCATGTGAGTCTTCCAGCACTCGGATCATTAGGTGGAGGTGCCTGAGCGTGTGAGTCCTCCAGCACTCGGATCATTAGGTGGAGGTGCCTGAGCATGTGAGTCTTCCAGCACTCGGATCATTAGGTGGAGGTGCCTGAGCGTGTGAGTCCTCCAGCACTCGGATCATTAGGTGGAGGTGCCTGAGCATGTGAGTCTTCCAGCACTCGGATCATTAGGTGGAGGTGCCTGAGCGTGTGAGTCCTCTAGCACTCGGCTCATTAGGTGGATGTGCACATTGCTATACATTGGGAGCACCAGGTGGCGCTATACTGTTAGAAAGCCTTCATAAATGTGGATTGAGTAGCACCTGTGAATATATATGTTAATGAGTAGCCTTATTGAGGGAGGAGCCTTTGAAGCCTCATTTACATAAATTCGGAGATTCCTTTTACAGCTTTGATTGTAATATTGTTACTTTTGGGAGTGTTGGTGCGGAGGACCTGACCTCAATCTCCTGTAATCCCGCTGCTTTCTGAGGACGCCGATTACATGCAGCGGTGCGGAGCAGGGCCGGCGGGGGTTAATCTGATTTATTTACAAGAAGCTTAGCGTCCATTTATCACCCACAATGCACTTCTCCCGCATCTTCCTACATATAATGCAATCCGCGCCGCATTAAGAAGGCGCCATGCGATGATTGAAGTGGCGGCGGCCGACTGATACACTGTAACAAACCTCAGCTGTGTGCGCGGAGGAAAGTGCGTCACTAAGGTCTCTGCTTGCTGTAAGTGAATGGGAACTTTAGGAGATGCTTTATGATTGGTCCCCGGCGGCCCCCCGCTCCCAGCATGCACTGCACCCCCGGGTACCTGATCCCTGCGCGGGATGTTCTCCCTCCTCCGCTTCAGGCGGCGCAGGCTTCTCCAGCTCATTGCGGAGGAAGAGTCCGGCTCCGGAAGACCATGGACGCCGGTACGATCGCCGGCGAGTCTCCAGTGAATCCGCGCCGGAGGCGGACGGCTCAGGAAGTCTTTAATCTTAGAAGAAGGGTTGCCTAGGAACGGGAGGGTAAAGTGCGAAGCCGCGGTCCTGACGAGGAGCAGACGCCGCCGCCATGCACATTCAATTATAGCAAATGGATTGATGAAGACAATCAGCAGTTGTGCCCCGCGCTGCCGCTCATTATCCCGCTCGCTCATTATCCCGCTCGCTCATTATCCCGCTCGCTCCGAGCCGCTTCATTCATAAATCACTGCATTCAGTGGAGAAGAATTATCATATAAATCCATAGGACCACCTGTGCCGCCCCTGCAGTGGTCGAACCGCTCGGATCCGGGGGTTATTACTCGTGGCTCGAGGGTCTCCGGACCCGGGGCCAGGGGCTACACTCAAATGAAGAAGGGGGTATTTACAGGGGATTTGGTATAGTTTGTGACGCCACCTGTGGTGTGCGGTGATAGGGAGTACCGCCGCTGCCATTGGGAGTATCCGAGGTGATGGAGTGGGGGCAGCTAGATGTCGTAACCCTCCACGGGTAGGGGAAGACCCCGGGCCTCTGGATGGTGATGCGGGGGACGCAGGGCAGTGGCCAGTCGGGGTACTCGCTCAGCAATGAAGCAGACGCTGACAACAGGGTAAACCAAGGCTCTGGGTGCCACTGCCCTCTTGGGGAGCTCGTCCGGGTCCCGTCCCCTGCAGCACTGCCCTGGTAGTCCGTGGCCTGCCTCCGGGCACAGTAGTTTAGAGTGTCCTTTGTGGCCTGTCAGCTTGGAGCTTTCCGGGCCACGCTCCCTACTATGAGTAGCAGAGGAGCCTGTTCTCAGGGGCTCACGCTTGGGATTTCAGTGGGCCGCTTGCTTGGAAAGCCCTATCCCCCTCGTTGCGCTAGTGCCTCCGATATCTGAGCTTCATCGGAACAGTCCATAGAGGTCCTGTCCTCCGCAGGTTAATTGTCGGTTTGCTTGAAGCTTCTCCCCGACTTAGGGACCATGTACCCCGACAAGCCTTCGGTCCCAGCCCGGCTGTTGAACTGTGACTGCTGGCTATCCTCCGTGATTAGCCCAGCACCCAGTCACAATCTCCTGTGACCGGGTCTCAGACTCCTCCAGGTCCAGACCACCGTCTGCGACCTAGTCTGCTTTTCCCCTGGGAGCTCCAACTCCCAGCTTCCTCAGAGCCCCTCTCAGCTTGAGGGCTCCCACTCAACTGACTTGTCACCTCCCACCTCCCTGCCTGACCCCTAGGTAGGCGGCCCTATTCCTGCTTATGCACCCCACTGGTGTGCCTAACAGGTGTGGTGCAAGGTGTGACTAGGATTTGTGAATGCTGGTGGAGGAAGCACTGCAGGATGGAGACCCAGGACCATGGGGGGTTGAGCCCTGCACTGTAGAAAAAGAGCGTGCAGTACCCTGTGACGACCTGACTAGTCCAGGGGGTCACACACCCATAGATCACAGCACCCCCCTGCCGGGACCCCCCCATAGATCACAGCACCCCCCCCTGCCGGGACACCCCCCCCCCATAGATTACAGCCCCACTGCCAAGAACCTCCCATAGATCACAACCCCCACTGCCGGGACCCCCCATAGATCACAGCCCCCACTGCCGAGACCCCCCCCATAGATCACAGCCTCCTCTGCAGAGACCCCCCATAGACTACTGCCCCCCTCCTAGATCACAGCCCCTCTGCCAGGACCCCCCCCATAGATCACAGCCCCCACTGCCGAGACACCCCCCCCCATATATAACAGCCCCCCCAGCCAGGACCCCGCCATAGATCACTGCCCTCCCCCTCCCTAGATCACAGCCCTCTCAGCCGGGACCCCTCCCAAAGATCACAGAACCCACTACCGGGACCTCCCCCCCATAAATCATAGACTCCACTGTGGGGACCTCCCCCCCATAGATCACAGACCCACTGCTGGGACCTCCCCATAGATAATAGACCACCCCCTGCTGGGACCATAGATCATAGCCTCCTCTGCCAAGACCACCCATACATCATATCCCTCAGGATAACCCGTAGATCTCATCTGTAAAGAGTTGTCAAAGAGGGGGCTAACAACCCCTTCCCCAGTATTCCTATGATCACAGCTGCAGGAGCACCCATACATCACAGTCCTCCCCCAGGACCACCCGACAGCTTCCTCCCCCAGATCTACCAATACATCACAGCCCTCCCCCAGGACCATCCATACATCACAGGCCCCCCCTCCCCAGGACCACCCATATGTCATAGCTCCCTCCCCCCAGGACCACCCATATATCACAACTCCCACCCTCAAGACCACCCATACATTACAACGACCCCCCAGGACCACCCATTTATCTCAGCCCCATCTGCGAGGACTTTTCATATATAAAAGCCCCTCCCCCAGTATTCCTCTGATTACAGCTCCTGCCCCCAGGACCACCCATAGATCCCAGAATCCTTCCCAGACCTCCTAAAATCCCAGACTCATCCCTCAGGATACCAGATAGATCCAAGACCTTTCTGTCAGGATCCCACATAGATCCCAGTTCTCTTCCATAGGGCACCTCATCAATCCTAGTCCCCTATCCCTGGGGACTCCTCATGGATCTCATACCCCCAGGACGATCTATACATCACAGACCCTTCCCCAGTACCCCTAAGAGATCACAGACCCCTCTCCTAGGACCTTTAATAGATGTCAGACCACCTCCCCCAGGATTTTCCCTAGATCCCAGTCCACCTCTTCAAGATCCCCTATAGTTTAAAGCTCCTTCCGCCAAGGACCGTCATAAATCACAGCCCCCTCTGTCAAGACCCCACATATATCACATTCCTCTTCACCAGGACACATTATAGATAACCCTCCACAGGTCCCAGATTCCCTATCCTACAAGATTCTTAATATATCCCAAACTCACTCCCTCAGGACACTCAATAAATCCTAAATCCCTCCTTTAGGACCCCTCTGCTGAGACCTTCCTCACAGAAGTAGTTCCTCTAGGACCCCGCTGATCCCATCTTCCTCACAGAACCTCTTTCCAAGGACTCCTCTGCTGAGACCTTCCTCACAGAACCACTTCCCCAGGACTCCTCTGCTGAGACCTTCCTCACAGAACCACTTCCCCAGGACTCCTCTGCTGAGACCTTCCTCACAGAACCTTTTTCCAAGGACTCCTCTGCTGAGACCTTCCTCACAGAACCACTTCCCCAGGAACCCTCTGCTGAGACCTTCCTCACAGAACCACTTTCCCAGGACTCCTCTGCTGAGACCTTCCTCACAGAACCTCTTCCCCAGGACCCCTCTGCTGAGACCTTCCTCACAGAACCACTTCTCCAGGACCCCTCTGCTGAGACCTTCCTCACAGAACCACTTCCCCAGGACTCCTCTGCCGAGACCTTCCTCTCAGAACCAGTTCCCCAGGACTCCTTTGATCAGACCTTCCTCACAGAACCACATTCCAAGGACTCCTCTGCTGAGACCTTCCTCACAGAACCACTTCCCCAGGACTCCTCTGCTGAGACCTTCCTCTCAGAACCACTTCCCCAGGACTCCTCTGATCACACCTTCCTCACAGAACCACTTCCCCAGGACTCCTCTGCTGAGACCTTCCTCACAGAACCACTTCCCCAGGACTCTTCTGATCAGACCTTCCTCACACCAGGACTCTTCTGATCAGACCTTCCTCACATAACCACTTCCCCAGGAGTCCTCTGATCAGACCTTCCTCACAGAACCACTTTCCCAGGACTCCTCTGCTGAGACCTTCCTCACAGAACCATTTCCTTAGGACTCCTCTGCTGAGACCTTCCTCACAGAACCACTTCCCCAGGACTCCTCTGCTGAGACCTTCCTCACAGAACCTCTTCCCCAGGACCCCTCTGCTGAGACCTTCCTCACAGAACCACTTCCCCAGGACTCCTGCTGAGACCTTCCTCACAGAACTACTTCCCCAGGACTCCTCTGATCAGACCTTCCTCACAGAACCACTTCCCCAGGACTCCTCTGCTGAGACCTTCCTCTCAGAACCATTTCCTTATGACTCCTTTGATCAGACCTTTCTCACAGAACCACTTTCCAAGGACTCCTGCTGAGACCTTCCTCACAGAACCACTTCCCCAGGACTTCTCTGATCAGACCTTCCTCACAGAACCACTTTCCGAGGACTCCTCTGCTGAGACCTTCCTCACAGAACCACTTCTCCAGGACTCCTCTGATCACACCTTCCTCACTGAACCACTTCCCCAGGACTCCTGTGCTGAGACCTTCCTCACAGAACCACTTCCCCTGGACTCCTCTGATCACACCTTCCTCACAGAACCACTTCCCCAGGACTCCTCTGCTGAGACCTTCCTCACAGAACCACTTCCCCAGGACTCTTCTGATCAGACCTTCCTCACAGAACCACTTCCCCAGGACTCTTCTGATCAGACCTTCCTCACAGAACCACTTCCCCAGGACTCCTCTGCTGAGACCTTCCTCACAGAACCACTTCCCCAGGAGTCCTCTGCTGAGACCTTCCTCACAGAACCACTTTCCCACGACTCCTCTGCTGAGACCTTCCTCACAGAACCACTTCCCCAGGACTCCTCTGCTGAGACCTTCCTCACAGAACCACTTCCCCAGGACTCCTCTGATCAGACCTTCCTCACAGAACCACTTTCCCACGACTCCTCTGCTGAGACCTTCCTCACAGAACCACTTTCCCAGGACTCCTCTGATCACACCTTCCTCACAGAACCACTTTCCCACGACTCCTCTGCTGAGACCTTCCTCACAGAACCACTTTGCCAGGACTCCTCTGCTGAGACCTTCCTCACAGAACCACTTTCCCACGACTCCTCTGCTGAGACCTTCCTCACAGAACCACTTGCCCAGGACTCCTCTGCTGAGACCTTCCTCACAGAACCACTTGCCCAGGACTCCTCTGATCATCAGCCCTTCCTCACAGAACCATTTGCCCAGGACTTTTCGGATCACAGTTCCCTCACACTGGACCCCTTATAGATCACAGCCACCTTCACCAAGAACTCTCATAGGTCCCAGCTTCCTCATTAAAAGCCCTACATGGGTGATAGGGGAACGGGGGAGCAAGCCTAATATATCCCACACCCCGTCACTTAGGACCCCACATAGATCAGTCACGTCCCACAGTGTCCAGATAAATTGTAGCCACAGTGTAACATGAGTGTCACAAACCACCGGGGGGGGTCACTCAGAAATCCCCCGCGCTGGCTACCAGTACGTCACAATCGGGGGGTAACAAGTGGGGGTCACCCCTCCTTTATACCTCCCGACCGACAGACAGAGCACGTGACGCGCTCTCTAGCGCCCCTCTTATAGTCAGGCCAATTATGGAATTGCCCGACCAT